>NW_027672102.1:0-32526 GCF_964165515.1 Mesoplodon bidens
CATGCTTTTGTCATCACAATTCTCCATGCACATGTCATCGCAATGTGCCATGACCCCTGTCATAGCAAGCTCCATGCCTTTGTCATCACAATGCTTCAAGACATTTTCATCAAAATTCTCAATGGCCGTTGTCATCAAAATGCTCCATGACCCTTGTCATCACAATGCCCAAAGCCCTTGTCATCACAATGCTCCATTACCTTTGCCATCACAATCCTCCAAAACACTAGACATCACAATGCTCCATGCCATTGTCACCACAATGGAACATGAAATATGTCATCACAATGCTCCCTGACACCTGTCTTCACAATTCTGCATGACCTTGTCCTCTCAATGTGCCATGCCCACTGTCAACACAATTATCCATGAAACTTGTCAGACCAATGCTCCATGCCCCTGTCATCACAATGCTCCATGCCCTTGTCATCAAAATGCTCCATGACCCCAGTTCTCACAATGCTCTGTGAATCCAGTCATCACAAGGCTTCATGACCAGTGTCATCACAATGATCCATGCCCTCATCATCACAAGGCTCTGTGAACTTTGTCACCACAATGCACCAAGAAATTTTCATCACAATGCTCCGTGACACTTGTTACCACAATTCTCCATCCCTTTGTCAACTCAATGCTCCATGAACCCTGTCATTACAAGGCACCATGCCCACCTTCATAATGCTTCATGCTATTGTCATCACAATGAAATCATAATGCTCCATGACCTCTGTCATCACAATGCTCCAAACCCTGGTGATCAAAATGTTCCATAACTCTTTTCATCACAACGCCCCATGACGCTGGTCATCACAATTATCCTTGGTCGTCTCATCACAATGCTCCATGACGTTTGTCACCACAATGCTCAATACCCTTGTCATCACAATGCTCCCGGACACTTGTCATCAGTATGTTCCTTGAACCCTGTGATGACAAGGCTCCATGGCTTTCTCCTCCCATTGCTCCATGCCCTTGTCATCACAGTGCTCCACGACCGCTGTAATCACAAGGCTCCATGCCCCTTTTCTTCAGAATGTTCCATGAGACATATCATCAGAAGGCTCCATGTTCTTCTCATCACAATGCGCCATGACACCTGTCATCACAACACTCCTTTAATATTTTCAGCCCAGTGCTCCATGACCTTCTCATCACAATGCTCCATGACCCCTGTCATTACAATGCTCCATGACCCCTGTCATCACAACGCTCCCTGTCCCTTGTCATCACAATACTCCATAAACATTTTCATCCCAATGCTCCATGACCCTTGTCATGAAAATGATCCATGCCCTTGTCATCACAATGCTCCATGACCCCTGTATTCACAATGCTCCGTGACACTTGTCATCACAGAGCTCCATGACACCTGTCATCACAATGCTCCATGCCTTTGTCAGCAAAATGCTACATGACCTTGTCATTACAATGCTCTATGCACTGGTCATCACAATACTCCAATACCATTGTCATCACAATCCTCCATGAATCTTGGGATCACATTGTTTCATGCCCTTGTCATCAAAATGCTCCATACTCCTTGAAATCAAAATGATCCATGACCTCTGTCATCACAATGCTCCAAACACTTGTGATCATAGTGTTCCATAACACTTGTCATCACAACGCTCCTTGATGCCTGTCATCACAATACTCCATGCCCTTTTCATCACAATGTTCCATGACCTTTGTCATCACAATTCTCAATACACTTGTCATCACAATGCTCCCTGACACTGGTCGTCAGAATGATCATTGAACCCTGTCAAGAAAAGGCTCCATGCTGTTTTCATCACAATGCCCCATGACATTTTCCTCACAATAATCCATGCCTTTGTCATCAATATACTCCACAAGCTTGTCATCCAAATGCTCCATGTCCCATGTCATCACAATTTTCCATGCACTTGCCAGCACAATGCTCCCAGACCCTTGTCATCACAATGCTCCAAGCCATTGTCATCACAATGCTCCATTACCTTTGTCATCAGAATCCTCCATGACACATGGCATCACAATGCTCCATGGCATTGTCATCACAATGGGCCATTACATATGTCATCACAATGCTCCCTGACACCAGTCTTCACAATACTGCATGACCTGGTCTTCACAATGCTCCGTGCCCTTGTCATCACAATGCGCCTTTCCAACTGTCACTGCAATAATCCATGAAACTTATCAGACAAAAGTTCCATGCCCTTGTCATCACAATGCTCCATGCCCTTGTTATCACAATGCTCCGTTATTCCAGTCATCAAAATGCTTCATGACCTTTGTCATCACAATGGTCCATGGCCTCGTCATCAACAGTCTCTGTGATCTTTTTAACCTAAATGCTCCATGAAATTGTCATCACAGTGCTCTTTAACCCTTGTCATCACAATATTCTATGCCTTTCTCAGCACAATGCTCCATGACCGTTGTCATCACAATGCTTCATGCGCTTGTCAGCACAATGCTTCATGACACGTCATCACAATGCACCATGCGCATGTCATCACAGTGCTCCACAATCTTGTCATCACAAGGGTTCATTAACATTGTCATCACAATGCTCCATGCACATCTCATCAATATGCTCTCTCACCACTGATATCACAATATTACATCACTATTCATTACAATACTCCCTCACCCCAGTCATCACAATGTTCCATTACTCCCGTCATCACCATGCTACATGCACTCATCATCACAATGTTCGATGACCTATGACATCACAGTGTTCCATAACTCCTGTCATCAAAATGCTCCATGAGCCTTTTCATCAAAATGCTCCATGTCCCCTGACATCACAATGCTCCATAGCCCTTGTCATTACAGTGCTCCATGATGCTCGTCATCACAATTATCCATGGTCTTCTCATAACAATTCTCCACGTCCTTGTCATCACAATGCGCCATGACAGTCCTCATCACAATTTTACATGCTTTTGTCATCACAATTCTCCATGCACATGTCATCGCAATGTGCCATGACCCCTGTCATAGCAAGCTCCATGCCTTTGTCATCACAATGCTTCAAGACATTTTCATCAAAATTCTCAATGGCCGTTGTCATCAAAATGCTCCATGACCCTTGTCATCACAATGCCCAAAGCCCTTGTCATCACAATGCTCCATTACCTTTGCCATCACAATCCTCCAAAACACTAGACATCACAATGCTCCATGCCATTGTCACCACAATGGAACATGAAATATGTCATCACAATGCTCCCTGACACCTGTCTTCACAATTCTGCATGACCTTGTCCTCTCAATGTGCCATGCCCACTGTCAACACAATTATCCATGAAACTTGTCAGACCAATGCTCCATGCCCCTGTCATCACAATGCTCCATGCCCTTGTCATCAAAATGCTCCATGACCCCAGTTCTCACAATGCTCTGTGAATCCAGTCATCACAAGGCTTCATGACCAGTGTCATCACAATGATCCATGCCCTCATCATCACAAGGCTCTGTGAACTTTGTCACCACAATGCACCAAGAAATTTTCATCACAATGCTCCGTGACACTTGTTACCACAATTCTCCATCCCTTTGTCAACTCAATGCTCCATGAACCCTGTCATTACAAGGCACCATGCCCACCTTCATAATGCTTCATGCTATTGTCATCACAATGAAATCATAATGCTCCATGACCTCTGTCATCACAATGCTCCAAACCCTGGTGATCAAAATGTTCCATAACTCTTTTCATCACAACGCCCCATGACGCTGGTCATCACAATTATCCTTGGTCGTCTCATCACAATGCTCCATGACGTTTGTCACCACAATGCTCAATACCCTTGTCATCACAATGCTCCCGGACACTTGTCATCAGTATGTTCCTTGAACCCTGTGATGACAAGGCTCCATGGCTTTCTCCTCCCATTGCTCCATGCCCTTGTCATCACAGTGCTCCACGACCGCTGTAATCACAAGGCTCCATGCCCCTTTTCTTCAGAATGTTCCATGAGACATATCATCAGAAGGCTCCATGTTCTTCTCATCACAATGCGCCATGACACCTGTCATCACAACACTCCTTTAATATTTTCAGCCCAGTGCTCCATGACCTTCTCATCACAATGCTCCATGACCCCTGTCATTACAATGCTCCATGACCCCTGTCATCACAACGCTCCCTGTCCCTTGTCATCACAATACTCCATAAACATTTTCATCCCAATGCTCCATGACCCTTGTCATGAAAATGATCCATGCCCTTGTCATCACAATGCTCCATGACCCCTGTATTCACAATGCTCCGTGACACTTGTCATCACAGAGCTCCATGACACCTGTCATCACAATGCTCCATGCCTTTGTCAGCAAAATGCTACATGACCTTGTCATTACAATGCTCTATGCACTGGTCATCACAATACTCCAATACCATTGTCATCACAATCCTCCATGAATCTTGGGATCACATTGTTTCATGCCCTTGTCATCAAAATGCTCCATACTCCTTGAAATCAAAATGATCCATGACCTCTGTCATCACAATGCTCCAAACACTTGTGATCATAGTGTTCCATAACACTTGTCATCACAACGCTCCTTGATGCCTGTCATCACAATACTCCATGCCCTTTTCATCACAATGTTCCATGACCTTTGTCATCACAATTCTCAATACACTTGTCATCACAATGCTCCCTGACACTGGTCGTCAGAATGATCATTGAACCCTGTCAAGAAAAGGCTCCATGCTGTTTTCATCACAATGCCCCATGACATTTTCCTCACAATAATCCATGCCTTTGTCATCAATATACTCCACAAGCTTGTCATCCAAATGCTCCATGTCCCATGTCATCACAATTTTCCATGCACTTGCCAGCACAATGCTCCCAGACCCTTGTCATCACAATGCTCCAAGCCATTGTCATCACAATGCTCCATTACCTTTGTCATCAGAATCCTCCATGACACATGGCATCACAATGCTCCATGGCATTGTCATCACAATGGGCCATTACATATGTCATCACAATGCTCCCTGACACCAGTCTTCACAATACTGCATGACCTGGTCTTCACAATGCTCCGTGCCCTTGTCATCACAATGCGCCTTTCCAACTGTCACTGCAATAATCCATGAAACTTATCAGACAAAAGTTCCATGCCCTTGTCATCACAATGCTCCATGCCCTTGTTATCACAATGCTCCGTTATTCCAGTCATCAAAATGCTTCATGACCTTTGTCATCACAATGGTCCATGGCCTCGTCATCAACAGTCTCTGTGATCTTTTTAACCTAAATGCTCCATGAAATTGTCATCACAGTGCTCTTTAACCCTTGTCATCACAATATTCTATGCCTTTCTCAGCACAATGCTCCATGACCGTTGTCATCACAATGCTTCATGCGCTTGTCAGCACAATGCTTCATGACACGTCATCACAATGCACCATGCGCATGTCATCACAGTGCTCCACAATCTTGTCATCACAAGGGTTCATTAACATTGTCATCACAATGCTCCATGCACATCTCATCAATATGCTCTCTCACCACTGATATCACAATATTACATCACTATTCATTACAATACTCCCTCACCCCAGTCATCACAATGTTCCATTACTCCCGTCATCACCATGCTACATGCACTCATCATCACAATGTTCGATGACCTATGACATCACAGTGTTCCATAACTCCTGTCATCAAAATGCTCCATGAGCCTTTTCATCAAAATGCTCCATGTCCCCTGACATCACAATGCTCCATAGCCCTTGTCATTACAGTGCTCCATGATGCTCGTCATCACAATTATCCATGGTCTTCTCATAACAATTCTCCACGTCCTTGTCATCACAATGCGCCATGACAGTCCTCATCACAATTTTACATGCTTTTGTCATCACAATTCTCCATGCACATGTCATCGCAATGTGCCATGACCCCTGTCATAGCAAGCTCCATGCCTTTGTCATCACAATGCTTCACGACATTTTCATCAAAATTCTCAATGGCCGTTGTCATCAAAATGCTCCATGACCCTTGTCATCACAATGCCCAAAGCCCTTGTCATCACAATGCTCCATTACCTTTGCCATCACAATCCTCCAAAACACTAGACATCACAATGCTCCATGCCATTGTCACCACAATGGAACATGAAATATGTCATCACAATGCTCCCTGACACCTGTCTTCACAATTCTGCATGACCTTGTCCTCTCAATGTGCCATGCCCACTGTCAACACAATTATCCATGAAACTTGTCAGACCAATGCTCCATGCCCCTGTCATCACAATGCTCCATGCCCTTGTCATCAAAATGCTCCATGACCCCAGTTCTCACAATGCTCTGTGAATCCAGTCATCACAAGGCTTCATGACCAGTGTCATCACAATGATCCATGCCCTCATCATCACAAGGCTCTGTGAACTTTGTCACCACAATGCACCAAGAAATTTTCATCACAATGCTCCGTGACACTTGTTACCACAATTCTCCATCCCTTTGTCAACTCAATGCTCCATGAACCCTGTCATTACAAGGCACCATGCCCACCTTCATAATGCTTCATGCTATTGTCATCACAATGAAATCATAATGCTCCATGACCTCTGTCATCACAATGCTCCAAACCCTGGTGATCAAAATGTTCCATAACTCTTTTCATCACAACGCCCCATGACGCTGGTCATCACAATTATCCTTGGTCGTCTCATCACAATGCTCCATGACGTTTGTCACCACAATGCTCAATACCCTTGTCATCACAATGCTCCCGGACACTTGTCATCAGTATGTTCCTTGAACCCTGTGATGACAAGGCTCCATGGCTTTCTCCTCCCATTGCTCCATGCCCTTGTCATCACAGTGCTCCACGACCGCTGTAATCACAAGGCTCCATGCCCCTTTTCTTCAGAATGTTCCATGAGACATATCATCAGAAGGCTCCATGTTCTTCTCATCACAATGCGCCATGACACCTGTCATCACAACACTCCTTTAATATTTTCAGCCCAGTGCTCCATGACCTTCTCATCACAATGCTCCATGACCCCTGTCATTACAATGCTCCATGACCCCTGTCATCACAACGCTCCCTGTCCCTTGTCATCACAATACTCCATAAACATTTTCATCCCAATGCTCCATGACCCTTGTCATGAAAATGATCCATGCCCTTGTCATCACAATGCTCCATGACCCCTGTATTCACAATGCTCCGTGACACTTGTCATCACAGAGCTCCATGACACCTGTCATCACAATGCTCCATGCCTTTGTCAGCAAAATGCTACATGACCTTGTCATTACAATGCTCTATGCACTGGTCATCACAATACTCCAATACCATTGTCATCACAATCCTCCATGAATCTTGGGATCACATTGTTTCATGCCCTTGTCATCAAAATGCTCCATACTCCTTGAAATCAAAATGATCCATGACCTCTGTCATCACAATGCTCCAAACACTTGTGATCATAGTGTTCCATAACACTTGTCATCACAACGCTCCTTGATGCCTGTCATCACAATACTCCATGCCCTTTTCATCACAATGTTCCATGACCTTTGTCATCACAATTCTCAATACACTTGTCATCACAATGCTCCCTGACACTGGTCGTCAGAATGATCATTGAACCCTGTCAAGAAAAGGCTCCATGCTGTTTTCATCACAATGCCCCATGACATTTTCCTCACAATAATCCATGCCTTTGTCATCAATATACTCCACAAGCTTGTCATCCAAATGCTCCATGTCCCATGTCATCACAATTTTCCATGCACTTGCCAGCACAATGCTCCCAGACCCTTGTCATCACAATGCTCCAAGCCATTGTCATCACAATGCTCCATTACCTTTGTCATCAGAATCCTCCATGACACATGGCATCACAATGCTCCATGGCATTGTCATCACAATGGGCCATTACATATGTCATCACCATGCTCCCTGACACCAGTCTTCACAATACTGCATGACCTGGTCTTCACAATGCTCCGTGCCCTTGTCATCACAATGCGCCTTTCCAACTGTCACTGCAATAATCCATGAAACTTATCAGACAAAAGTTCCATGCCCTTGTCATCACAATGCTCCATGCCCTTGTTATCACAATGCTCCGTTATTCCAGTCATCAAAATGCTTCATGACCTTTGTCATCACAATGGTCCATGGCCTCGTCATCAACAGTCTCTGTGATCTTTTTAACCTAAATGCTCCATGAAATTGTCATCACAGTGCTCTTTAACCCTTGTCATCACAATATTCTATGCCTTTCTCAGCACAATGCTCCATGACCGTTGTCATCACAATGCTTCATGCGCTTGTCAGCACAATGCTTCATGACA
Source organism: Mesoplodon bidens (assembly GCF_964165515.1). NCBI lineage: Eukaryota > Metazoa > Chordata > Mammalia > Artiodactyla > Ziphiidae > Mesoplodon > Mesoplodon bidens. The sequence continues at coordinate 8,330 of NW_027672102.1, forward strand.
CGTCATCACAATGCACCATGCGCATGTCATCACAGTGCTCCACAATCTTGTCATCACAAGGGTTCATTAACATTGTCATCACAATGCTCCATGCACATCTCATCAATATGCTCTCTCACCACTGATATCACAATATTACATCACTATTCATTACAATACTCCCTCACCCCAGTCATCACAATGTTCCATTACTCCCGTCATCACCATGCTACATGCACTCATCATCACAATGTTCGATGACCTATGACATCACAGTGTTCCATAACTCCTGTCATCAAAATGCTCCATGAGCCTTTTCATCAAAATGCTCCATGTCCCCTGACATCACAATGCTCCATAGCCCTTGTCATTACAGTGCTCCATGATGCTCGTCATCACAATTATCCATGGTCTTCTCATAACAATTCTCCACGTCCTTGTCATCACAATGCGCCATGACAGTCCTCATCACAATTTTACATGCTTTTGTCATCACAATTCTCCATGCACATGTCATCGCAATGTGCCATGACCCCTGTCATAGCAAGCTCCATGCCTTTGTCATCACAATGCTTCACGACATTTTCATCAAAATTCTCAATGGCCGTTGTCATCAAAATGCTCCATGACCCTTGTCATCACAATGCCCAAAGCCCTTGTCATCACAATGCTCCATTACCTTTGCCATCACAATCCTCCAAAACACTAGACATCACAATGCTCCATGCCATTGTCACCACAATGGAACATGAAATATGTCATCACAATGCTCCCTGACACCTGTCTTCACAATTCTGCATGACCTTGTCCTCTCAATGTGCCATGCCCACTGTCAACACAATTATCCATGAAACTTGTCAGACCAATGCTCCATGCCCCTGTCATCACAATGCTCCATGCCCTTGTCATCAAAATGCTCCATGACCCCAGTTCTCACAATGCTCTGTGAATCCAGTCATCACAAGGCTTCATGACCAGTGTCATCACAATGATCCATGCCCTCATCATCACAAGGCTCTGTGAACTTTGTCACCACAATGCACCAAGAAATTTTCATCACAATGCTCCGTGACACTTGTTACCACAATTCTCCATCCCTTTGTCAACTCAATGCTCCATGAACCCTGTCATTACAAGGCACCATGCCCACCTTCATAATGCTTCATGCTATTGTCATCACAATGAAATCATAATGCTCCATGACCTCTGTCATCACAATGCTCCAAACCCTGGTGATCAAAATGTTCCATAACTCTTTTCATCACAACGCCCCATGACGCTGGTCATCACAATTATCCTTGGTCGTCTCATCACAATGCTCCATGACGTTTGTCACCACAATGCTCAATACCCTTGTCATCACAATGCTCCCGGACACTTGTCATCAGTATGTTCCTTGAACCCTGTGATGACAAGGCTCCATGGCTTTCTCCTCCCATTGCTCCATGCCCTTGTCATCACAGTGCTCCACGACCGCTGTAATCACAAGGCTCCATGCCCCTTTTCTTCAGAATGTTCCATGAGACATATCATCAGAAGGCTCCATGTTCTTCTCATCACAATGCGCCATGACACCTGTCATCACAACACTCCTTTAATATTTTCAGCCCAGTGCTCCATGACCTTCTCATCACAATGCTCCATGACCCCTGTCATTACAATGCTCCATGACCCCTGTCATCACAACGCTCCCTGTCCCTTGTCATCACAATACTCCATAAACATTTTCATCCCAATGCTCCATGACCCTTGTCATGAAAATGATCCATGCCCTTGTCATCACAATGCTCCATGACCCCTGTATTCACAATGCTCCGTGACACTTGTCATCACAGAGCTCCATGACACCTGTCATCACAATGCTCCATGCCTTTGTCAGCAAAATGCTACATGACCTTGTCATTACAATGCTCTATGCACTGGTCATCACAATACTCCAATACCATTGTCATCACAATCCTCCATGAATCTTGGGATCACATTGTTTCATGCCCTTGTCATCAAAATGCTCCATACTCCTTGAAATCAAAATGATCCATGACCTCTGTCATCACAATGCTCCAAACACTTGTGATCATAGTGTTCCATAACACTTGTCATCACAACGCTCCTTGATGCCTGTCATCACAATACTCCATGCCCTTTTCATCACAATGTTCCATGACCTTTGTCATCACAATTCTCAATACACTTGTCATCACAATGCTCCCTGACACTGGTCGTCAGAATGATCATTGAACCCTGTCAAGAAAAGGCTCCATGCTGTTTTCATCACAATGCCCCATGACATTTTCCTCACAATAATCCATGCCTTTGTCATCAATATACTCCACAAGCTTGTCATCCAAATGCTCCATGTCCCATGTCATCACAATTTTCCATGCACTTGCCAGCACAATGCTCCCAGACCCTTGTCATCACAATGCTCCAAGCCATTGTCATCACAATGCTCCATTACCTTTGTCATCAGAATCCTCCATGACACATGGCATCACAATGCTCCATGGCATTGTCATCACAATGGGCCATTACATATGTCATCACAATGCTCCCTGACACCAGTCTTCACAATACTGCATGACCTGGTCTTCACAATGCTCCGTGCCCTTGTCATCACAATGCGCCTTTCCAACTGTCACTGCAATAATCCATGAAACTTATCAGACAAAAGTTCCATGCCCTTGTCATCACAATGCTCCATGCCCTTGTTATCACAATGCTCCGTTATTCCAGTCATCAAAATGCTTCATGACCTTTGTCATCACAATGGTCCATGGCCTCGTCATCAACAGTCTCTGTGATCTTTTTAACCTAAATGCTCCATGAAATTGTCATCACAGTGCTCTTTAACCCTTGTCATCACAATATTCTATGCCTTTCTCAGCACAATGCTCCATGACCGTTGTCATCACAATGCTTCATGCGCTTGTCAGCACAATGCTTCATGACACGTCATCACAATGCACCATGCGCATGTCATCACAGTGCTCCACAATCTTGTCATCACAAGGGTTCATTAACATTGTCATCACAATGCTCCATGCACATCTCATCAATATGCTCTCTCACCACTGATATCACAATATTACATCACTATTCATTACAATACTCCCTCACCCCAGTCATCACAATGTTCCATTACTCCCGTCATCACCATGCTACATGCACTCATCATCACAATGTTCGATGACCTATGACATCACAGTGTTCCATAACTCCTGTCATCAAAATGCTCCATGAGCCTTTTCATCAAAATGCTCCATGTCCCCTGACATCACAATGCTCCATAGCCCTTGTCATTACAGTGCTCCATGATGCTCGTCATCACAATTATCCATGGTCTTCTCATAACAATTCTCCACGTCCTTGTCATCACAATGCGCCATGACAGTCCTCATCACAATTTTACATGCTTTTGTCATCACAATTCTCCATGCACATGTCATCGCAATGTGCCATGACCCCTGTCATAGCAAGCTCCATGCCTTTGTCATCACAATGCTTCACGACATTTTCATCAAAATTCTCAATGGCCGTTGTCATCAAAATGCTCCATGACCCTTGTCATCACAATGCCCAAAGCCCTTGTCATCACAATGCTCCATTACCTTTGCCATCACAATCCTCCAAAACACTAGACATCACAATGCTCCATGCCATTGTCACCACAATGGAACATGAAATATGTCATCACAATGCTCCCTGACACCTGTCTTCACAATTCTGCATGACCTTGTCCTCTCAATGTGCCATGCCCACTGTCAACACAATTATCCATGAAACTTGTCAGACCAATGCTCCATGCCCCTGTCATCACAATGCTCCATGCCCTTGTCATCAAAATGCTCCATGACCCCAGTTCTCACAATGCTCTGTGAATCCAGTCATCACAAGGCTTCATGACCAGTGTCATCACAATGATCCATGCCCTCATCATCACAAGGCTCTGTGAACTTTGTCACCACAATGCACCAAGAAATTTTCATCACAATGCTCCGTGACACTTGTTACCACAATTCTCCATCCCTTTGTCAACTCAATGCTCCATGAACCCTGTCATTACAAGGCACCATGCCCACCTTCATAATGCTTCATGCTATTGTCATCACAATGAAATCATAATGCTCCATGACCTCTGTCATCACAATGCTCCAAACCCTGGTGATCAAAATGTTCCATAACTCTTTTCATCACAACGCCCCATGACGCTGGTCATCACAATTATCCTTGGTCGTCTCATCACAATGCTCCATGACGTTTGTCACCACAATGCTCAATACCCTTGTCATCACAATGCTCCCGGACACTTGTCATCAGTATGTTCCTTGAACCCTGTGATGACAAGGCTCCATGGCTTTCTCCTCCCATTGCTCCATGCCCTTGTCATCACAGTGCTCCACGACCGCTGTAATCACAAGGCTCCATGCCCCTTTTCTTCAGAATGTTCCATGAGACATATCATCAGAAGGCTCCATGTTCTTCTCATCACAATGCGCCATGACACCTGTCATCACAACACTCCTTTAATATTTTCAGCCCAGTGCTCCATGACCTTCTCATCACAATGCTCCATGACCCCTGTCATTACAATGCTCCATGACCCCTGTCATCACAACGCTCCCTGTCCCTTGTCATCACAATACTCCATAAACATTTTCATCCCAATGCTCCATGACCCTTGTCATGAAAATGATCCATGCCCTTGTCATCACAATGCTCCATGACCCCTGTATTCACAATGCTCCGTGACACTTGTCATCACAGAGCTCCATGACACCTGTCATCACAATGCTCCATGCCTTTGTCAGCAAAATGCTACATGACCTTGTCATTACAATGCTCTATGCACTGGTCATCACAATACTCCAATACCATTGTCATCACAATCCTCCATGAATCTTGGGATCACATTGTTTCATGCCCTTGTCATCAAAATGCTCCATACTCCTTGAAATCAAAATGATCCATGACCTCTGTCATCACAATGCTCCAAACACTTGTGATCATAGTGTTCCATAACACTTGTCATCACAACGCTCCTTGATGCCTGTCATCACAATACTCCATGCCCTTTTCATCACAATGTTCCATGACCTTTGTCATCACAATTCTCAATACACTTGTCATCACAATGCTCCCTGACACTGGTCGTCAGAATGATCATTGAACCCTGTCAAGAAAAGGCTCCATGCTGTTTTCATCACAATGCCCCATGACATTTTCCTCACAATAATCCATGCCTTTGTCATCAATATACTCCACAAGCTTGTCATCCAAATGCTCCATGTCCCATGTCATCACAATTTTCCATGCACTTGCCAGCACAATGCTCCCAGACCCTTGTCATCACAATGCTCCAAGCCATTGTCATCACAATGCTCCATTACCTTTGTCATCAGAATCCTCCATGACACATGGCATCACAATGCTCCATGGCATTGTCATCACAATGGGCCATTACATATGTCATCACAATGCTCCCTGACACCAGTCTTCACAATACTGCATGACCTGGTCTTCACAATGCTCCGTGCCCTTGTCATCACAATGCGCCTTTCCAACTGTCACTGCAATAATCCATGAAACTTATCAGACAAAAGTTCCATGCCCTTGTCATCACAATGCTCCATGCCCTTGTTATCACAATGCTCCGTTATTCCAGTCATCAAAATGCTTCATGACCTTTGTCATCACAATGGTCCATGGCCTCGTCATCAACAGTCTCTGTGATCTTTTTAACCTAAATGCTCCATGAAATTGTCATCACAGTGCTCTTTAACCCTTGTCATCACAATATTCTATGCCTTTCTCAGCACAATGCTCCATGACCGTTGTCATCACAATGCTTCATGCGCTTGTCAGCACAATGCTTCATGACACGTCATCACAATGCACCATGCGCATGTCATCACAGTGCTCCACAATCTTGTCATCACAAGGGTTCATTAACATTGTCATCACAATGCTCCATGCACATCTCATCAATATGCTCTCTCACCACTGATATCACAATATTACATCACTATTCATTACAATACTCCCTCACCCCAGTCATCACAATGTTCCATTACTCCCGTCATCACCATGCTACATGCACTCATCATCACAATGTTCGATGACCTATGACATCACAGTGTTCCATAACTCCTGTCATCAAAATGCTCCATGAGCCTTTTCATCAAAATGCTCCATGTCCCCTGACATCACAATGCTCCATAGCCCTTGTCATTACAGTGCTCCATGATGCTCGTCATCACAATTATCCATGGTCTTCTCATAACAATTCTCCACGTCCTTGTCATCACAATGCGCCATGACAGTCCTCATCACAATTTTACATGCTTTTGTCATCACAATTCTCCATGCACATGTCATCGCAATGTGCCATGACCCCTGTCATAGCAAGCTCCATGCCTTTGTCATCACAATGCTTCAAGACATTTTCATCAAAATTCTCAATGGCCGTTGTCATCAAAATGCTCCATGACCCTTGTCATCACAATGCCCAAAGCCCTTGTCATCACAATGCTCCATTACCTTTGCCATCACAATCCTCCAAAACACTAGACATCACAATGCTCCATGCCATTGTCACCACAATGGAACATGAAATATGTCATCACAATGCTCCCTGACACCTGTCTTCACAATTCTGCATGACCTTGTCCTCTCAATGTGCCATGCCCACTGTCAACACAATTATCCATGAAACTTGTCAGACCAATGCTCCATGCCCCTGTCATCACAATGCTCCATGCCCTTGTCATCAAAATGCTCCATGACCCCAGTTCTCACAATGCTCTGTGAATCCAGTCATCACAAGGCTTCATGACCAGTGTCATCACAATGATCCATGCCCTCATCATCACAAGGCTCTGTGAACTTTGTCACCACAATGCACCAAGAAATTTTCATCACAATGCTCCGTGACACTTGTTACCACAATTCTCCATCCCTTTGTCAACTCAATGCTCCATGAACCCTGTCATTACAAGGCACCATGCCCACCTTCATAATGCTTCATGCTATTGTCATCACAATGAAATCATAATGCTCCATGACCTCTGTCATCACAATGCTCCAAACCCTGGTGATCAAAATGTTCCATAACTCTTTTCATCACAACGCCCCATGACGCTGGTCATCACAATTATCCTTGGTCGTCTCATCACAATGCTCCATGACGTTTGTCACCACAATGCTCAATACCCTTGTCATCACAATGCTCCCGGACACTTGTCATCAGTATGTTCCTTGAACCCTGTGATGACAAGGCTCCATGGCTTTCTCCTCCCATTGCTCCATGCCCTTGTCATCACAGTGCTCCACGACCGCTGTAATCACAAGGCTCCATGCCCCTTTTCTTCAGAATGTTCCATGAGACATATCATCAGAAGGCTCCATGTTCTTCTCATCACAATGCGCCATGACACCTGTCATCACAACACTCCTTTAATATTTTCAGCCCAGTGCTCCATGACCTTCTCATCACAATGCTCCATGACCCCTGTCATTACAATGCTCCATGACCCCTGTCATCACAACGCTCCCTGTCCCTTGTCATCACAATACTCCATAAACATTTTCATCCCAATGCTCCATGACCCTTGTCATGAAAATGATCCATGCCCTTGTCATCACAATGCTCCATGACCCCTGTATTCACAATGCTCCGTGACACTTGTCATCACAGAGCTCCATGACACCTGTCATCACAATGCTCCATGCCTTTGTCAGCAAAATGCTACATGACCTTGTCATTACAATGCTCTATGCACTGGTCATCACAATACTCCAATACCATTGTCATCACAATCCTCCATGAATCTTGGGATCACATTGTTTCATGCCCTTGTCATCAAAATGCTCCATACTCCTTGAAATCAAAATGATCCATGACCTCTGTCATCACAATGCTCCAAACACTTGTGATCATAGTGTTCCATAACACTTGTCATCACAACGCTCCTTGATGCCTGTCATCACAATACTCCATGCCCTTTTCATCACAATGTTCCATGACCTTTGTCATCACAATTCTCAATACACTTGTCATCACAATGCTCCCTGACACTGGTCGTCAGAATGATCATTGAACCCTGTCAAGAAAAGGCTCCATGCTGTTTTCATCACAATGCCCCATGACATTTTCCTCACAATAATCCATGCCTTTGTCATCAATATACTCCACAAGCTTGTCATCCAAATGCTCCATGTCCCATGTCATCACAATTTTCCATGCACTTGCCAGCACAATGCTCCCAGACCCTTGTCATCACAATGCTCCAAGCCATTGTCATCACAATGCTCCATTACCTTTGTCATCAGAATCCTCCATGACACATGGCATCACAATGCTCCATGGCATTGTCATCACAATGGGCCATTACATATGTCATCACAATGCTCCCTGACACCAGTCTTCACAATACTGCATGACCTGGTCTTCACAATGCTCCGTGCCCTTGTCATCACAATGCGCCTTTCCAACTGTCACTGCAATAATCCATGAAACTTATCAGACAAAAGTTCCATGCCCTTGTCATCACAATGCTCCATGCCCTTGTTATCACAATGCTCCGTTATTCCAGTCATCAAAATGCTTCATGACCTTTGTCATCACAATGGTCCATGGCCTCGTCATCAACAGTCTCTGTGATCTTTTTAACCTAAATGCTCCATGAAATTGTCATCACAGTGCTCTTTAACCCTTGTCATCACAATATTCTATGCCTTTCTCAGCACAATGCTCCATGACCGTTGTCATCACAATGCTTCATGCGCTTGTCAGCACAATGCTTCATGACACGTCATCACAATGCACCATGCGCATGTCATCACAGTGCTCCACAATCTTGTCATCACAAGGGTTCATTAACATTGTCATCACAATGCTCCATGCACATCTCATCAATATGCTCTCTCACCACTGATATCACAATATTACATCACTATTCATTACAATACTCCCTCACCCCAGTCATCACAATGTTCCATTACTCCCGTCATCACCATGCTACATGCACTCATCATCACAATGTTCGATGACCTATGACATCACAGTGTTCCATAACTCCTGTCATCAAAATGCTCCATGAGCCTTTTCATCAAAATGCTCCATGTCCCCTGACATCACAATGCTCCATAGCCCTTGTCATTACAGTGCTCCATGATGCTCGTCATCACAATTATCCATGGTCTTCTCATAACAATTCTCCACGTCCTTGTCATCACAATGCGCCATGACAGTCCTCATCACAATTTTACATGCTTTTGTCATCACAATTCTCCATGCACATGTCATCGCAATGTGCCATGACCCCTGTCATAGCAAGCTCCATGCCTTTGTCATCACAATGCTTCAAGACATTTTCATCAAAATTCTCAATGGCCGTTGTCATCAAAATGCTCCATGACCCTTGTCATCACAATGCCCAAAGCCCTTGTCATCACAATGCTCCATTACCTTTGCCATCACAATCCTCCAAAACACTAGACATCACAATGCTCCATGCCATTGTCACCACAATGGAACATGAAATATGTCATCACAATGCTCCCTGACACCTGTCTTCACAATTCTGCATGACCTTGTCCTCTCAATGTGCCATGCCCACTGTCAACACAATTATCCATGAAACTTGTCAGACCAATGCTCCATGCCCCTGTCATCACAATGCTCCATGCCCTTGTCATCAAAATGCTCCATGACCCCAGTTCTCACAATGCTCTGTGAATCCAGTCATCACAAGGCTTCATGACCAGTGTCATCACAATGATCCATGCCCTCATCATCACAAGGCTCTGTGAACTTTGTCACCACAATGCACCAAGAAATTTTCATCACAATGCTCCGTGACACTTGTTACCACAATTCTCCATCCCTTTGTCAACTCAATGCTCCATGAACCCTGTCATTACAAGGCACCATGCCCACCTTCATAATGCTTCATGCTATTGTCATCACAATGAAATCATAATGCTCCATGACCTCTGTCATCACAATGCTCCAAACCCTGGTGATCAAAATGTTCCATAACTCTTTTCATCACAACGCCCCATGACGCTGGTCATCACAATTATCCTTGGTCGTCTCATCACAATGCTCCATGACGTTTGTCACCACAATGCTCAATACCCTTGTCATCACAATGCTCCCGGACACTTGTCATCAGTATGTTCCTTGAACCCTGTGATGACAAGGCTCCATGGCTTTCTCCTCCCATTGCTCCATGCCCTTGTCATCACAGTGCTCCACGACCGCTGTAATCACAAGGCTCCATGCCCCTTTTCTTCAGAATGTTCCATGAGACATATCATCAGAAGGCTCCATGTTCTTCTCATCACAATGCGCCATGACACCTGTCATCACAACACTCCTTTAATATTTTCAGCCCAGTGCTCCATGACCTTCTCATCACAATGCTCCATGACCCCTGTCATTACAATGCTCCATGACCCCTGTCATCACAACGCTCCCTGTCCCTTGTCATCACAATACTCCATAAACATTTTCATCCCAATGCTCCATGACCCTTGTCATGAAAATGATCCATGCCCTTGTCATCACAATGCTCCATGACCCCTGTATTCACAATGCTCCGTGACACTTGTCATCACAGAGCTCCATGACACCTGTCATCACAATGCTCCATGCCTTTGTCAGCAAAATGCTACATGACCTTGTCATTACAATGCTCTATGCACTGGTCATCACAATACTCCAATACCATTGTCATCACAATCCTCCATGAATCTTGGGATCACATTGTTTCATGCCCTTGTCATCAAAATGCTCCATACTCCTTGAAATCAAAATGATCCATGACCTCTGTCATCACAATGCTCCAAACACTTGTGATCATAGTGTTCCATAACACTTGTCATCACAACGCTCCTTGATGCCTGTCATCACAATACTCCATGCCCTTTTCATCACAATGTTCCATGACCTTTGTCATCACAATTCTCAATACACTTGTCATCACAATGCTCCCTGACACTGGTCGTCAGAATGATCATTGAACCCTGTCAAGAAAAGGCTCCATGCTGTTTTCATCACAATGCCCCATGACATTTTCCTCACAATAATCCATGCCTTTGTCATCAATATACTCCACAAGCTTGTCATCCAAATGCTCCATGTCCCATGTCATCACAATTTTCCATGCACTTGCCAGCACAATGCTCCCAGACCCTTGTCGTCACAATGCTCCAAGCCATTGTCATCACAATGCTCCATTACCTTTGTCATCAGAATCCTCCATGACACATGGCATCACAATGCTCCATGGCATTGTCATCACAATGGGCCATTACATATGTCATCACAATGCTCCCTGACACCAGTCTTCACAATACTGCATGACCTGGTCTTCACAATGCTCCGTGCCCTTGTCATCACAATGCGCCTTTCCAACTGTCACTGCAATAATCCATGAAACTTATCAGACAAAAGTTCCATGCCCTTGTCATCACAATGCTCCATGCCCTTGTTATCACAATGCTCCGTTATTCCAGTCATCAAAATGCTTCATGACCTTTGTCATCACAATGGTCCATGGCCTCGTCATCAACAGTCTCTGTGATCTTTTTAACCTAAATGCTCCATGAAATTGTCATCACAGTGCTCTTTAACCCTTGTCATCACAATATTCTATGCCTTTCTCAGCACAATGCTCCATGACCGTTGTCATCACAATGCTTCATGCGCTTGTCAGCACAATGCTTCATGACACGTCATCACAATGCACCATGCGCATGTCATCACAGTGCTCCACAATCTTGTCATCACAAGGGTTCATTAACATTGTCATCACAATGCTCCATGCACATCTCATCAATATGCTCTCTCACCACTGATATCACAATATTACATCACTATTCATTACAATACTCCCTCACCCCAGTCATCACAATGTTCCATTACTCCCGTCATCACCATGCTACATGCACTCATCATCACAATGTTCGATGACCTATGACATCACAGTGTTCCATAACTCCTGTCATCAAAATGCTCCATGAGCCTTTTCATCAAAATGCTCCATGTCCCCTGACATCACAATGCTCCATAGCCCTTGTCATTACAGTGCTCCATGATGCTCGTCATCACAATTATCCATGGTCTTCTCATAACAATTCTCCACGTCCTTGTCATCACAATGCGCCATGACAGTCCTCATCACAATTTTACATGCTTTTGTCATCACAATTCTCCATGCACATGTCATCGCAATGTGCCATGACCCCTGTCATAGCAAGCTCCATGCCTTTGTCATCACAATGCTTCAAGACATTTTCATCAAAATTCTCAATGGCCGTTGTCATCAAAATGCTCCATGACCCTTGTCATCACAATGCCCAAAGCCCTTGTCATCACAATGCTCCATTACCTTTGCCATCACAATCCTCCAAAACACTAGACATCACAATGCTCCATGCCATTGTCACCACAATGGAACATGAAATATGTCATCACAATGCTCCCTGACACCTGTCTTCACAATTCTGCATGACCTTGTCCTCTCAATGTGCCATGCCCACTGTCAACACAATTATCCATGAAACTTGTCAGACCAATGCTCCATGCCCCTGTCATCACAATGCTCCATGCCCTTGTCATCAAAATGCTCCATGACCCCAGTTCTCACAATGCTCTGTGAATCCAGTCATCACAAGGCTTCATGACCAGTGTCATCACAATGATCCATGCCCTCATCATCACAAGGCTCTGTGAACTTTGTCACCACAATGCACCAAGAAATTTTCATCACAATGCTCCGTGACACTTGTTACCACAATTCTCCATCCCTTTGTCAACTCAATGCTCCATGAACCCTGTCATTACAAGGCACCATGCCCACCTTCATAATGCTTCATGCTATTGTCATCACAATGAAATCATAATGCTCCATGACCTCTGTCATCACAATGCTCCAAACCCTGGTGATCAAAATGTTCCATAACTCTTTTCATCACAACGCCCCATGACGCTGGTCATCACAATTATCCTTGGTCGTCTCATCACAATGCTCCATGACGTTTGTCACCACAATGCTCAATACCCTTGTCATCACAATGCTCCCGGACACTTGTCATCAGTATGTTCCTTGAACCCTGTGATGACAAGGCTCCATGGCTTTCTCCTCCCATTGCTCCATGCCCTTGTCATCACAGTGCTCCACGACCGCTGTAATCACAAGGCTCCATGCCCCTTTTCTTCAGAATGTTCCATGAGACATATCATCAGAAGGCTCCATGTTCTTCTCATCACAATGCGCCATGACACCTGTCATCACAACACTCCTTTAATATTTTCAGCCCAGTGCTCCATGACCTTCTCATCACAATGCTCCATGACCCCTGTCATTACAATGCTCCATGACCCCTGTCATCACAACGCTCCCTGTCCCTTGTCATCACAATACTCCATAAACATTTTCATCCCAATGCTCCATGACCCTTGTCATGAAAATGATCCATGCCCTTGTCATCACAATGCTCCATGACCCCTGTATTCACAATGCTCCGTGACACTTGTCATCACAGAGCTCCATGACACCTGTCATCACAATGCTCCATGCCTTTGTCAGCAAAATGCTACATGACCTTGTCATTACAATGCTCTATGCACTGGTCATCACAATACTCCAATACCATTGTCATCACAATCCTCCATGAATCTTGGGATCACATTGTTTCATGCCCTTGTCATCAAAATGCTCCATACTCCTTGAAATCAAAATGATCCATGACCTCTGTCATCACAATGCTCCAAACACTTGTGATCATAGTGTTCCATAACACTTGTCATCACAACGCTCCTTGATGCCTGTCATCACAATACTCCATGCCCTTTTCATCACAATGTTCCATGACCTTTGTCATCACAATTCTCAATACACTTGTCATCACAATGCTCCCTGACACTGGTCGTCAGAATGATCATTGAACCCTGTCAAGAAAAGGCTCCATGCTGTTTTCATCACAATGCCCCATGACATTTTCCTCACAATAATCCATGCCTTTGTCATCAATATACTCCACAAGCTTGTCATCCAAATGCTCCATGTCCCATGTCATCACAATTTTCCATGCACTTGCCAGCACAATGCTCCCAGACCCTTGTCGTCACAATGCTCCAAGCCATTGTCATCACAATGCTCCATTACCTTTGTCATCAGAATCCTCCATGACACATGGCATCACAATGCTCCATGGCATTGTCATCACAATGGGCCATTACATATGTCATCACAATGCTCCCTGACACCAGTCTTCACAATACTGCATGACCTGGTCTTCACAATGCTCCGTGCCCTTGTCATCACAATGCGCCTTTCCAACTGTCACTGCAATAATCCATGAAACTTATCAGACAAAAGTTCCATGCCCTTGTCATCACAATGCTCCATGCCCTTGTTATCACAATGCTCCGTTATTCCAGTCATCAAAATGCTTCATGACCTTTGTCATCACAATGGTCCATGGCCTCGTCATCAACAGTCTCTGTGATCTTTTTAACCTAAATGCTCCATGAAATTGTCATCACAGTGCTCTTTAACCCTTGTCATCACAATATTCTATGCCTTTCTCAGCACAATGCTCCATGACCGTTGTCATCACAATGCTTCATGCGCTTGTCAGCACAATGCTTCATGACACGTCATCACAATGCACCATGCGCATGTCATCACAGTGCTCCACAATCTTGTCATCACAAGGGTTCATTAACATTGTCATCACAATGCTCCATGCACATCTCATCAATATGCTCTCTCACCACTGATATCACAATATTACATCACTATTCATTACAATACTCCCTCACCCCAGTCATCACAATGTTCCATTACTCCCGTCATCACCATGCTACATGCACTCATCATCACAATGTTCGATGACCTATGACATCACAGTGTTCCATAACTCCTGTCATCAAAATGCTCCATGAGCCTTTTCATCAAAATGCTCCATGTCCCCTGACATCACAATGCTCCATAGCCCTTGTCATTACAGTGCTCCATGATGCTCGTCATCACAATTATCCATGGTCTTCTCATAACAATTCTCCACGTCCTTGTCATCACAATGCGCCATGACAGTCCTCATCACAATTTTACATGCTTTTGTCATCACAATTCTCCATGCACATGTCATCGCAATGTGCCATGACCCCTGTCATAGCAAGCTCCATGCCTTTGTCATCACAATGCTTCAAGACATTTTCATCAAAATTCTCAATGGCCGTTGTCATCAAAATGCTCCATGACCCTTGTCATCACAATGCCCAAAGCCCTTGTCATCACAATGCTCCATTACCTTTGCCATCACAATCCTCCAAAACACTAGACATCACAATGCTCCATGCCATTGTCACCACAATGGAACATGAAATATGTCATCACAATGCTCCCTGACACCTGTCTTCACAATTCTGCATGACCTTGTCCTCTCAATGTGCCATGCCCACTGTCAACACAATTATCCATGAAACTTGTCAGACCAATGCTCCATGCCCCTGTCATCACAATGCTCCATGCCCTTGTCATCAAAATGCTCCATGACCCCAGTTCTCACAATGCTCTGTGAATCCAGTCATCACAAGGCTTCATGACCAGTGTCATCACAATGATCCATGCCCTCATCATCACAAGGCTCTGTGAACTTTGTCACCACAATGCACCAAGAAATTTTCATCACAATGCTCCGTGACACTTGTTACCACAATTCTCCATCCCTTTGTCAACTCAATGCTCCATGAACCCTGTCATTACAAGGCACCATGCCCACCTTCATAATGCTTCATGCTATTGTCATCACAATGAAATCATAATGCTCCATGACCTCTGTCATCACAATGCTCCAAACCCTGGTGATCAAAATGTTCCATAACTCTTTTCATCACAACGCCCCATGACGCTGGTCATCACAATTATCCTTGGTCGTCTCATCACAATGCTCCATGACGTTTGTCACCACAATGCTCAATACCCTTGTCATCACAATGCTCCCGGACACTTGTCATCAGTATGTTCCTTGAACCCTGTGATGACAAGGCTCCATGGCTTTCTCCTCCCATTGCTCCATGCCCTTGTCATCACAGTGCTCCACGACCGCTGTAATCACAAGGCTCCATGCCCCTTTTCTTCAGAATGTTCCATGAGACATATCATCAGAAGGCTCCATGTTCTTCTCATCACAATGCGCCATGACACCTGTCATCACAACACTCCTTTAATATTTTCAGCCCAGTGCTCCATGACCTTCTCATCACAATGCTCCATGACCCCTGTCATTACAATGCTCCATGACCCCTGTCATCACAACGCTCCCTGTCCCTTGTCATCACAATACTCCATAAACATTTTCATCCCAATGCTCCATGACCCTTGTCATGAAAATGATCCATGCCCTTGTCATCACAATGCTCCATGACCCCTGTATTCACAATGCTCCGTGACACTTGTCATCACAGAGCTCCATGACACCTGTCATCACAATGCTCCATGCCTTTGTCAGCAAAATGCTACATGACCTTGTCATTACAATGCTCTATGCACTGGTCATCACAATACTCCAATACCATTGTCATCACAATCCTCCATGAATCTTGGGATCACATTGTTTCATGCCCTTGTCATCAAAATGCTCCATACTCCTTGAAATCAAAATGATCCATGACCTCTGTCATCACAATGCTCCAAACACTTGTGATCATAGTGTTCCATAACACTTGTCATCACAACGCTCCTTGATGCCTGTCATCACAATACTCCATGCCCTTTTCATCACAATGTTCCATGACCTTTGTCATCACAATTCTCAATACACTTGTCATCACAATGCTCCCTGACACTGGTCGTCAGAATGATCATTGAACCCTGTCAAGAAAAGGCTCCATGCTGTTTTCATCACAATGCCCCATGACATTTTCCTCACAATAATCCATGCCTTTGTCATCAATATACTCCACAAGCTTGTCATCCAAATGCTCCATGTCCCATGTCATCACAATTTTCCATGCACTTGCCAGCACAATGCTCCCAGACCCTTGTCATCACAATGCTCCAAGCCATTGTCATCACAATGCTCCATTACCTTTGTCATCAGAATCCTCCATGACACATGGCATCACAATGCTCCATGGCATTGTCATCACAATGGGCCATTACATATGTCATCACAATGCTCCCTGACACCAGTCTTCACAATACTGCATGACCTGGTCTTCACAATGCTCCGTGCCCTTGTCATCACAATGCGCCTTTCCAACTGTCACTGCAATAATCCATGAAACTTATCAGACAAAAGTTCCATGCCCTTGTCATCACAATGCTCCATGCCCTTGTTATCACAATGCTCCGTTATTCCAGTCATCAAAATGCTTCATGACCTTTGTCATCACAATGGTCCATGGCCTCGTCATCAACAGTCTCTGTGATCTTTTTAACCTAAATGCTCCATGAAATTGTCATCACAGTGCTCTTTAACCCTTGTCATCACAATATTCTATGCCTTTCTCAGCACAATGCTCCATGACCGTTGTCATCACAATGCTTCATGCGCTTGTCAGCACAATGCTTCATGACACGTCATCACAATGCACCATGCGCATGTCATCACAGTGCTCCACAATCTTGTCATCACAAGGGTTCATTAACATTGTCATCACAATGCTCCATGCACATCTCATCAATATGCTCTCTCACCACTGATATCACAATATTACATCACTATTCATTACAATACTCCCTCACCCCAGTCATCACAATGTTCCATTACTCCCGTCATCACCATGCTACATGCACTCATCATCACAATGTTCGATGACCTATGACATCACAGTGTTCCATAACTCCTGTCATCAAAATGCTCCATGAGCCTTTTCATCAAAATGCTCCATGTCCCCTGACATCACAATGCTCCATAGCCCTTGTCATTACAGTGCTCCATGATGCTCGTCATCACAATTATCCATGGTCTTCTCATAACAATTCTCCACGTCCTTGTCATCACAATGCGCCATGACAGTCCTCATCACAATTTTACATGCTTTTGTCATCACAATTCTCCATGCACATGTCATCGCAATGTGCCATGACCCCTGTCATAGCAAGCTCCATGCCTTTGTCATCACAATGCTTCAAGACATTTTCATCAAAATTCTCAATGGCCGTTGTCATCAAAATGCTCCATGACCCTTGTCATCACAATGCCCAAAGCCCTTGTCATCACAATGCTCCATTACCTTTGCCATCACAATCCTCCAAAACACTAGACATCACAATGCTCCATGCCATTGTCACCACAATGGAACATGAAATATGTCATCACAATGCTCCCTGACACCTGTCTTCACAATTCTGCATGACCTTGTCCTCTCAATGTGCCATGCCCACTGTCAACACAATTATCCATGAAACTTGTCAGACCAATGCTCCATGCCCCTGTCATCACAATGCTCCATGCCCTTGTCATCAAAATGCTCCATGACCCCAGTTCTCACAATGCTCTGTGAATCCAGTCATCACAAGGCTTCATGACCAGTGTCATCACAATGATCCATGCCCTCATCATCACAAGGCTCTGTGAACTTTGTCACCACAATGCACCAAGAAATTTTCATCACAATGCTCCGTGACACTTGTTACCACAATTCTCCATCCCTTTGTCAACTCAATGCTCCATGAACCCTGTCATTACAAGGCACCATGCCCACCTTCATAATGCTTCATGCTATTGTCATCACAATGAAATCATAATGCTCCATGACCTCTGTCATCACAATGCTCCAAACCCTGGTGATCAAAATGTTCCATAACTCTTTTCATCACAACGCCCCATGACGCTGGTCATCACAATTATCCTTGGTCGTCTCATCACAATGCTCCATGACGTTTGTCACCACAATGCTCAATACCCTTGTCATCACAATGCTCCCGGACACTTGTCATCAGTATGTTCCTTGAACCCTGTGATGACAAGGCTCCATGGCTTTCTCCTCCCATTGCTCCATGCCCTTGTCATCACAGTGCTCCACGACCGCTGTAATCACAAGGCTCCATGCCCCTTTTCTTCAGAATGTTCCATGAGACATATCATCAGAAGGCTCCATGTTCTTCTCATCACAATGCGCCATGACACCTGTCATCACAACACTCCTTTAATATTTTCAGCCCAGTGCTCCATGACCTTCTCATCACAATGCTCCATGACCCCTGTCATTACAATGCTCCATGACCCCTGTCATCACAACGCTCCCTGTCCCTTGTCATCACAATACTCCATAAACATTTTCATCCCAATGCTCCATGACCCTTGTCATGAAAATGATCCATGCCCTTGTCATCACAATGCTCCATGACCCCTGTATTCACAATGCTCCGTGACACTTGTCATCACAGAGCTCCATGACACCTGTCATCACAATGCTCCATGCCTTTGTCAGCAAAATGCTACATGACCTTGTCATTACAATGCTCTATGCACTGGTCATCACAATACTCCAATACCATTGTCATCACAATCCTCCATGAATCTTGGGATCACATTGTTTCATGCCCTTGTCATCAAAATGCTCCATACTCCTTGAAATCAAAATGATCCATGACCTCTGTCATCACAATGCTCCAAACACTTGTGATCATAGTGTTCCATAACACTTGTCATCACAACGCTCCTTGATGCCTGTCATCACAATACTCCATGCCCTTTTCATCACAATGTTCCATGACCTTTGTCATCACAATTCTCAATACACTTGTCATCACAATGCTCCCTGACACTGGTCGTCAGAATGATCATTGAACCCTGTCAAGAAAAGGCTCCATGCTGTTTTCATCACAATGCCCCATGACATTTTCCTCACAATAATCCATGCCTTTGTCATCAATATACTCCACAAGCTTGTCATCCAAATGCTCCATGTCCCATGTCATCACAATTTTCCATGCACTTGCCAGCACAATGCTCCCAGACCCTTGTCATCACAATGCTCCAAGCCATTGTCATCACAATGCTCCATTACCTTTGTCATCAGAATCCTCCATGACACATGGCATCACAATGCTCCATGGCATTGTCATCACAATGGGCCATTACATATGTCATCACAATGCTCCCTGACACCAGTCTTCACAATACTGCATGACCTGGTCTTCACAATGCTCCGTGCCCTTGTCATCACAATGCGCCTTTCCAACTGTCACTGCAATAATCCATGAAACTTATCAGACAAAAGTTCCATGCCCTTGTCATCACAATGCTCCATGCCCTTGTTATCACAATGCTCCGTTATTCCAGTCATCAAAATGCTTCATGACCTTTGTCATCACAATGGTCCATGGCCTCGTCATCAACAGTCTCTGTGATCTTTTTAACCTAAATGCTCCATGAAATTGTCATCACAGTGCTCTTTAACCCTTGTCATCACAATATTCTATGCCTTTCTCAGCACAATGCTCCATGACCGTTGTCATCACAATGCTTCATGCGCTTGTCAGCACAATGCTTCATGACACGTCATCACAATGCACCATGCGCATGTCATCACAGTGCTCCACAATCTTGTCATCACAAGGGTTCATTAACATTGTCATCACAATGCTCCATGCACATCTCATCAATATGCTCTCTCACCACTGATATCACAATATTACATCACTATTCATTACAATACTCCCTCACCCCAGTCATCACAATGTTCCATTACTCCCGTCATCACCATGCTACATGCACTCATCATCACAATGTTCGATGACCTATGACATCACAGTGTTCCATAACTCCTGTCATCAAAATGCTCCATGAGCCTTTTCATCAAAATGCTCCATGTCCCCTGACATCACAATGCTCCATAGCCCTTGTCATTACAGTGCTCCATGATGCTCGTCATCACAATTATCCATGGTCTTCTCATAACAATTCTCCACGTCCTTGTCATCACAATGCGCCATGACAGTCCTCATCACAATTTTACATGCTTTTGTCATCACAATTCTCCATGCACATGTCATCGCAATGTGCCATGACCCCTGTCATAGCAAGCTCCATGCCTTTGTCATCACAATGCTTCAAGACATTTTCATCAAAATTCTCAATGGCCGTTGTCATCAAAATGCTCCATGACCCTTGTCATCACAATGCCCAAAGCCCTTGTCATCACAATGCTCCATTACCTTTGCCATCACAATCCTCCAAAACACTAGACATCACAATGCTCCATGCCATTGTCACCACAATGGAACATGAAATATGTCATCACAATGCTCCCTGACACCTGTCTTCACAATTCTGCATGACCTTGTCCTCTCAATGTGCCATGCCCACTGTCAACACAATTATCCATGAAACTTGTCAGACCAATGCTCCATGCCCCTGTCATCACAATGCTCCATGCCCTTGTCATCAAAATGCTCCATGACCCCAGTTCTCACAATGCTCTGTGAATCCAGTCATCACAAGGCTTCATGACCAGTGTCATCACAATGATCCATGCCCTCATCATCACAAGGCTCTGTGAACTTTGTCACCACAATGCACCAAGAAATTTTCATCACAATGCTCCGTGACACTTGTTACCACAATTCTCCATCCCTTTGTCAACTCAATGCTCCATGAACCCTGTCATTACAAGGCACCATGCCCACCTTCATAATGCTTCATGCTATTGTCATCACAATGAAATCATAATGCTCCATGACCTCTGTCATCACAATGCTCCAAACCCTGGTGATCAAAATGTTCCATAACTCTTTTCATCACAACGCCCCATGACGCTGGTCATCACAATTATCCTTGGTCGTCTCATCACAATGCTCCATGACGTTTGTCACCACAATGCTCAATACCCTTGTCATCACAATGCTCCCGGACACTTGTCATCAGTATGTTCCTTGAACCCTGTGATGACAAGGCTCCATGGCTTTCTCCTCCCATTGCTCCATGCCCTTGTCATCACAGTGCTCCACGACCGCTGTAATCACAAGGCTCCATGCCCCTTTTCTTCAGAATGTTCCATGAGACATATCATCAGAAGGCTCCATGTTCTTCTCATCACAATGCGCCATGACACCTGTCATCACAACACTCCTTTAATATTTTCAGCCCAGTGCTCCATGACCTTCTCATCACAATGCTCCATGACCCCTGTCATTACAATGCTCCATGACCCCTGTCATCACAACGCTCCCTGTCCCTTGTCATCACAATACTCCATAAACATTTTCATCCCAATGCTCCATGACCCTTGTCATGAAAATGATCCATGCCCTTGTCATCACAATGCTCCATGACCCCTGTATTCACAATGCTCCGTGACACTTGTCATCACAGAGCTCCATGACACCTGTCATCACAATGCTCCATGCCTTTGTCAGCAAAATGCTACATGACCTTGTCATTACAATGCTCTATGCACTGGTCATCACAATACTCCAATACCATTGTCATCACAATCCTCCATGAATCTTGGGATCACATTGTTTCATGCCCTTGTCATCAAAATGCTCCATACTCCTTGAAATCAAAATGATCCATGACCTCTGTCATCACAATGCTCCAAACACTTGTGATCATAGTGTTCCATAACACTTGTCATCACAACGCTCCTTGATGCCTGTCATCACAATACTCCATGCCCTTTTCATCACAATGTTCCATGACCTTTGTCATCACAATTCTCAATACACTTGTCATCACAATGCTCCCTGACACTGGTCGTCAGAATGATCATTGAACCCTGTCAAGAAAAGGCTCCATGCTGTTTTCATCACAATGCCCCATGACATTTTCCTCACAATAATCCATGCCTTTGTCATCAATATACTCCACAAGCTTGTCATCCAAATGCTCCATGTCCCATGTCATCACAATTTTCCATGCACTTGCCAGCACAATGCTCCCAGACCCTTGTCATCACAATGCTCCAAGCCATTGTCATCACAATGCTCCATTACCTTTGTCATCAGAATCCTCCATGACACATGGCATCACAATGCTCCATGGCATTGTCATCACAATGGGCCATTACATATGTCATCACAATGCTCCCTGACACCAGTCTTCACAATACTGCATGACCTGGTCTTCACAATGCTCCGTGCCCTTGTCATCACAATGCGCCTTTCCAACTGTCACTGCAATAATCCATGAAACTTATCAGACAAAAGTTCCATGCCCTTGTCATCACAATGCTCCATGCCCTTGTTATCACAATGCTCCGTTATTCCAGTCATCAAAATGCTTCATGACCTTTGTCATCACAATGGTCCATGGCCTCGTCATCAACAGTCTCTGTGATCTTTTTAACCTAAATGCTCCATGAAATTGTCATCACAGTGCTCTTTAACCCTTGTCATCACAATATTCTATGCCTTTCTCAGCACAATGCTCCATGACCGTTGTCATCACAATGCTTCATGCGCTTGTCAGCACAATGCTTCATGACACGTCATCACAATGCACCATGCGCATGTCATCACAGTGCTCCACAATCTTGTCATCACAAGGGTTCATTAACATTGTCATCACAATGCTCCATGCACATCTCATCAATATGCTCTCTCACCACTGATATCACAATATTACATCACTATTCATTACAATACTCCCTCACCCCAGTCATCACAATGTTCCATTACTCCCGTCATCACCATGCTACATGCACTCATCATCACAATGTTCGATGACCTATGACATCACAGTGTTCCATAACTCCTGTCATCAAAATGCTCCATGAGCCTTTTCATCAAAATGCTCCATGTCCCCTGACATCACAATGCTCCATAGCCCTTGTCATTACAGTGCTCCATGATGCTCGTCATCACAATTATCCATGGTCTTCTCATAACAATTCTCCACGTCCTTGTCATCACAATGCGCCATGACAGTCCTCATCACAATTTTACATGCTTTTGTCATCACAATTCTCCATGCACATGTCATCGCAATGTGCCATGACCCCTGTCATAGCAAGCTCCATGCCTTTGTCATCACAATGCTTCAAGACATTTTCATCAAAATTCTCAATGGCCGTTGTCATCAAAATGCTCCATGACCCTTGTCATCACAATGCCCAAAGCCCTTGTCATCACAATGCTCCATTACCTTTGCCATCACAATCCTCCAAAACACTAGACATCACAATGCTCCATGCCATTGTCACCACAATGGAACATGAAATATGTCATCACAATGCTCCCTGACACCTGTCT
>NW_027672101.1:0-99235 GCF_964165515.1 Mesoplodon bidens
GCCAGACTACCAACTAAATTCTTCATGGAAAATGTCAGAGTCAATTGCTGATAAGCATGACTCGGCAGTGTGCCCTCCCTTTTGGAGCAGCAAAGACAAACCAAAGGAGCTGCATGTGCATCAGCAGCCCCCATATCCTAAGACCCTGGAGGACCATTTACAGCAAAAACCTATCCAGTTCTTCTGGGGTCTCCCGTCTCTGCACAGCGAGTCCTTGCCCTCTGCTGTTCATGTCTTGGCTGACAGTTCCTCAGTCTTTATTTTCAATGGAAACTCGAATGTCTCCACAGGCCAAGAATCACCAGTGCTTCCCGATCCCCTGCCTCTGTCCTTGCCTGAGATTCAGCCTGAACCCTTGCCTCAAACCCTGCCTCAATCTCAGCCCCTACCTCTCACTCAGGTCCAGTCCCAGGCCGACCCTCAATCCCCACTCCCAGGCATACCATCTGATCCTCTACCCCAGAATAGGATCTGTGGAGTAAGTCTCCACAGACCTCAGGAGGAGTCAGAGTCTCTCTCCTCATCTGAAATTCAACAGCTGGAATGGAACATTTTGCAGAAACAACAGGAAAATTTGTGGGGTTTACCCTCTGTGGTCCAAAGATCTCGAGAAGACTTTTGTCCATCAGCTCCTAACACTCCTCGCCACTGGGCCCCCCAGGCCCATGTTTCAATCTCCGTCCTTCCTGGGGAGTTTCCTCTCTGTGATGAACTTCGGAACCTCTCATTTCTCAGTCCTGATGTCCCGACACTCCCGGAGACACAAATCCAAAAGAGGAGCGATTTCCTGATGTGGAAGGAAAAGGAAAAGAGAAAAGATTCTTTTCCAGAACAACTTAGGCCAGACTACCAACTAAATTCTTCATGGAAAATGTCAGAGTCAATTGCTGATAAGCATGACTCGGCAGTGTGCCCTCCCTTTTGGAGCAGCAAAGACAAACCAAAGGAGCTGCATGTGCATCAGCAGCCCCCATATCCTAAGACCCTGGAGGACCATTTACAGCAAAAACCTATCCAGTTCTTCTGGGGTCTCCCGTCTCTGCACAGCGAGTCCTTGCCCTCTGCTGTTCATGTCTTGGCTGACAGTTCCTCAGTCTTTATTTTCAATGGAAACTCGAATGCCTCCACAGGCCAAGAATCACCAGTGCTTCCCGATCCCCTGCCTCTGTCCTTGCCTGAGATTCAGCCTGAACCCTTGCCTCAAACCCTGCCTCAATCTCAGCCCCTACCTCTCACTCAGGTCCAGTCCCAGGCCGACCCTCAATCCCCACTCCCAGGCATACCATCTGATCTTCTACCCCAGATTAGGATCTGTGGAGTAAGTCTCCACAGACCTCAGGAGGAGTCAGAGTCTCCCTCCTCATCTGAAATTCAACAGCTGGAATGGAACATTTTGCAGAAACAACAGGAAAATTTGTGGGGTTTACCCTCTGTGGTCCAAAGATCTCGGGAAGACTTTTGTCCATCAGCTCCTAACACTCCTCGCCACTGGGCCCCCCAGGCCCACGTTTCAATCTCCGTCCTTCCTGGGGAGTTTCCTCTCAGTGATGAACTTCGGAAGAAACTAGAGCATCACCTTCGAAAGAGGTTCATCCAGCACGAGTGGGGCCTGCCCCACAGAATCTACGAGTCTGTGTCACTGAGATTGCCTCCAAATGGTTTTTCAGAGGCATCTGAGTCGGAGAGCAATAATGGAGTCTCACTGACCTCTGTGTTTAAGGGTCAGAGCAGCAAAAATGTAAATGTTGGATTGAGCCAAACTGGAAGCTTCCATGAGAGGAGCTCAGAAATGTTCCAGCTAGAGGAAGATGTGGGGAAACATCTGGGACACAGCCTAGAGAATGGCCCAAAAGATCACCTGTTGAATGACCCAAAGAGCTCTTCAGGTAAGGATCTGGGGTATGACTCTGAGAAAGACCTAAACAGTCAGATGGTGAGTCTCTCAGAGAAAAATTCAAGGGTGTCAGCAAAGAGTCTAAGTCGGAGACAACTTGAAAATGTCCTAAAAGTACATTTGAGCAAGAAGTTGGAGGACATACATGAGGGTCGGCTCCCTGAGACTGTGCGTAATTCATGGCATGCTATCAAGCAAACATTGCTTCTTTCTGTGAAATCCCACACCCAAACAAAACAGAGAAGTTTGCCCTCATCAGTGGGTGAGGCCTACCCCCTGAATACCTTCCAGGACCTGACTTTTGTTGATTCCAGTCCACAACAGATGCTGGAAGCCCATATTAAAAGGTTTCCTATGAGGATGTTGTGGGCCCTTCCCCGCAAGGTCCTTGAATCCATCCAGATCTTTAAATTGAAAGATGCCTCATGCCAGTCCTTGTCTCATGCCAACTTGCCCTCCTCAACCAATGTGATTTCTGAGGCAGACTCCAAATCTGGGAGCTTCAAGTCCTTGAGAGGAAGCTCTGCATCTCTCCATGGAGACAAAGTGGGAACAACAAATTCAGCCCCTGACCTGGATCGTTCTCTCCCTGCCACCTCACCTGTGGGCAAAGGAGGACAGAGGGTCCTGAGACAACCACGCTCTGATGTCAACCGTGGGCTGGCAGAGGGTGTTCAGAGAATTAAGGATGCCAGACAGACTCGTCTGCCTGTCTCCCTCTGCATCACAGGGAAAGCAGGTCATAGACAGACTCAACTAGACAACAGAGATCCCCAAAAGCTGCTTGCAAAGCAAGCTGGGGCCAGATATGAGCCAAAGCGTAAGAGTGTGAGTTCCAGTGATAAAGGAGAAATGCAACAGGGCAAAAAGGTGGAGAAGTCAGAACCTGTTTCAATGCCCAGATGGTCTAGGGAGGTATTCACGGCTGAGGAGCTTGACACTCTTCAATTAAAAACTAGTGACATGTTGGCAACTAGCAAGCCAGGGAGCTCCCAAATGATAAATGTGAATGAGAATAAAGTAGAAACTACCGTGACCACTGGAAGCCCCCCACCCAAATTACCAGTTCCCCAAGATCCTAAATCATTAGACCTTAAAGAACAACTGTTCAGTGAGTTGAACTTTAAACTGGAGAACAGGGAGCATAGCCAGGCTCAAGGCCAACCCACTGACGCATCCCTTGCTTCAGATAACTTGACTAACGAGGCCTCACTGACTCATGCCCAGGGTGTCTCAGGTGGGGACATGGGAGCTTCCCAGGTGCTGCATGTCCATTTGGAGGACAGAGGAATCAGGATGGAGCAGCAGCAGGAACCTTGGGTCCCTAAGCATGCCTTAAGGAGGTGCCAGGATAAGAATTTCCCACCAACTGCAAAGAGAGTGAGCCCTCTGGAGCCCAAGGCAGAAGAGCTTGATCGAGGGGATAAAGGGTTCGGGACATCCCAACTTAGGAGGAAGCGTTTCCCTACTCAGGAGATGGTACTAGCGAAGACACTTGCGAGCAAGTCTTCCCAGATGCTATCACAGAAGGGACAGCCTCTTCCTGAAGGCCATATCAGAAAAAGAATGAAGCACTTCTTGCAATGGCTTTTTTCTGGGATAAAATACAAAAGGCAAGAAGATGCCCAGGAAAAGGGCAGCCCCATATCAACTGTGCAGAACAGAGGCCTAGTTAAAAGTAGAGCTGCCTTGACTGGGACAACTGAAGCTCAGAAAATCGCGACAGGCATCAGGAAGTTCCTAGATGAGAAACCGGGGTGTCAGTATGCAATGGATGTCACCTACTCTCAAGAGCCCCTTCCTTCCCCAGTGCAGTTTAGGAAAACTCAGCAAAAGGCGCAAGTGCAGGTCTGGACAGAGCCTGTCCAGGGGCATCCTTTCAACCACAGGGCTCCCTCCTGTAAACTGACAAATATCAAGTCCTGCCATCAAGAAGCTATCTTTGCTGGCCACAGTTATCCTCCAAGTAGTACAAGACAGATCAGAGATAAGAAGAGACACTCCCAGAAAGTTGTGGCATTCAAGGACCAGCGACTGTGTCACAAACATCCCCCACCAGTGTCCCACAGGGAGCCTGTGCCCCATCCAAGCCCCACCCGCAGGCGTCAAGCTGGCCAGGCACCCACCACTGCGCTCAGCACTGCTGAAGGCCCTGTGTTCAGACATCTGTCTCTACTGTCTAGACAGAAAACACTGCCCCAGAATTTCCAGGGATGAAGACTTCCCATCCAGAAATAACTCCTTCCTTGTAGAGATTATTGATTCTCCCCAATAAATATTTATCTAATAATAGTGTATCTTTTCTGTGTACTGTGTACTGTGTTGGGGGCATGGGTTTTGGGTAACTCAGGGCTTATGTGTAAGGGAAAGGAAGGAGATAGTTCAGCTCTTACTGATTGCTTCCTTTGGCTTTGGCTAAAAGGTGACCAGTCCTCTGGAGTTCTTGCTGAGAAATAGATATTGTGCCCCTTCCACCCCCGCCACCCCACCCCCGCCCCGCCCCAAAGCCCATTTCCTCCCTGATGAAATTTGAGGAGGTGGGCTTTGTCTTCTGCCGCTTAGCTTAGCCTTAATGAACATGTATATCAGCCCACATCTCCCCCGTCACTGAATGTTTTATATCCTGTAGAGAAGTAGGGGAGATAGGTCTTTTATGGAAAATGTCAGAGTCAATTGCTGATAAGCATGACTCGGCAGTGTGCCTTCCCTTTTGGAGCAGCAAAGACAAACCAAAGGAGCTGCATGTGCATCAGCAGCCCCCATATCCTAAGACCCTGGAGGACCATTTACAGCAAAAACCTATCCAGTTCTTCTGGGGTCTCCTGTCTCTGCACAGCGAGTCCTTGCCCTCTGCTGTTCATGTCTTGGCTGAAAGTTCCTCAGTCTTTATTTTCAATGGAAACTCGAATGCCTCCAGAGGCCAAGAATCACCAGTGCTTCCCGATCCCCTGCCTCTGTCCTTGCCTGAGATTCAGCCTGAACCCTTGCCTCAAACCCTGCCTCAATCTCAGCCCCTACCTCTCACTCAGGTCCAGTCCCAGGCCGACCCTCAATCCCCACTCCCAGGCATACCATCTGATCCTCTACCGCATATTAGGATCTGTGGAGTAAGTCTCCACAGACCTCAGGAGGAGTCAGAGTCTCTCTCCTCATCTGAAATTCAACAGCTGGAATGGAACATTTTGCAGAAACAACAGGAAAATTTGTGGGGTTTACCCTCTGTGGTCCAAAGATCTCGAGAAGACTTTTGTCCATCAGCTCCTAACACTCCTCGCCACTGGGCCCCCCAGGCCCATGTTTCAATCTCCGTCCTTCCTGGGGAGTTTCCTCTCTGTGATGAACTTCGGAACCTCTCATTTCTCAGTCCTGATGTCCCGACACTCCCGGAGACACAAATCCAAAAGAGGAGCGATTTCCTGATGTGGAAGGAAAAGGAAAAGAGAAAAGATTCTTTTCCAGAACAACTTAGGCCAGACTACCAACTAAATTCTTCATGGAAAATGTCAGAGTCAATTGCTGATAAGCATGACTCGGCAGTGTGCCCTCCCTTTTGGAGCAGCAAAGACAAACCAAAGGAGCTGCATGTGCATCAGCAGCCCCCATATCCTAAGACCCTGGAGGACCATTTACAGCAAAAACCTATCCAGTTCTTCTGGGGTCTCCCGTCTCTGCACAGCGAGTCCTTGCCCTCTGCTGTTCATGTCTTGGCTGACAGTTCCTCAGTCTTTATTTTCAATGGAAACTCGAATGTCTCCACAGGCCAAGAATCACCAGTGCTTCCCGATCCCCTGCCTCTGTCCTTGCCTGAGATTCAGCCTGAACCCTTGCCTCAAACCCTGCCTCAATCTCAGCCCCTACCTCTCACTCAGGTCCAGTCCCAGGCCGACCCTCAATCCCCACTCCCAGGCATACCATCTGATCCTCTACCCCAGAATAGGATCTGTGGAGTAAGTCTCCACAGACCTCAGGAGGAGTCAGAGTCTCTCTCCTCATCTGAAATTCAACAGCTGGAATGGAACATTTTGC
The DNA here is from genome assembly GCF_964165515.1 of Mesoplodon bidens. Classification (NCBI taxonomy): domain Eukaryota; kingdom Metazoa; phylum Chordata; class Mammalia; order Artiodactyla; family Ziphiidae; genus Mesoplodon; species Mesoplodon bidens. The sequence goes on from NW_027672101.1 coordinate 5,921, forward strand.
AGAAACAACAGGAAAATTTGTGGGGTTTACCCTCTGTGGTCCAAAGATCTCGAGAAGACTTTTGTCCATCAGCTCCTAACACTCCTCGCCACTGGGCCCCCCAGGCCCATGTTTCAATCTCCGTCCTTCCTGGGGAGTTTCCTCTCTGTGATGAACTTCGGAACCTCTCATTTCTCAGTCCTGATGTCCCGACACTCCCGGAGACACAAATCCAAAAGAGGAGCGATTTCCTGATGTGGAAGGAAAAGGAAAAGAGAAAAGATTCTTTTCCAGAACAACTTAGGCCAGACTACCAACTAAATTCTTCATGGAAAATGTCAGAGTCAATTGCTGATAAGCATGACTCGGCAGTGTGCCCTCCCTTTTGGAGCAGCAAAGACAAACCAAAGGAGCTGCATGTGCATCAGCAGCCCCCATATCCTAAGACCCTGGAGGACCATTTACAGCAAAAACCTATCCAGTTCTTCTGGGGTCTCCCGTCTCTGCACAGCGAGTCCTTGCCCTCTGCTGTTCATGTCTTGGCTGACAGTTCCTCAGTCTTTATTTTCAATGGAAACTCGAATGTCTCCACAGGCCAAGAATCACCAGTGCTTCCCGATCCCCTGCCTCTGTCCTTGCCTGAGATTCAGCCTGAACCCTTGCCTCAAACCCTGCCTCAATCTCAGCCCCTACCTCTCACTCAGGTCCAGTCCCAGGCCGACCCTCAATCCCCACTCCCAGGCATACCATCTGATCCTCTACCCCAGATTAGGATCTGTGGAGTAAGTCTCCACAGACCTCAGGAGGAGTCAGAGTCTCTCTCCTCATCTGAAATTCAACAGCTGGAATGGAACATTTTGCAGAAACAACAGGAAAATTTGTGGGGTTTACCCTCTGTGGTCCAAAGATCTCGGGAAGACTTTTGTCCATCAGCTCCTAACACTCCTCGCCACTGGGCCTCCCAGGCCCATGTTTCAATCTCCGTCCTTCCTGGGGAGTTTCCTCTCTGTGATGAACTTCGGAACCTCTCATTTCTCAGTCCTGATGTCCCGACACTCCCGGAGACACAAATCCAAAAGAGGGGCGATTTCCTGATGTGGAAGGAAAAGGAAAAGAGAAAAGATTCTTTTCCAGAACAACTTAGGCCAGACTACCAACTAAATTCTTCATGGAAAATGTCAGAGTCAATTGCTGATAAGCATGACTCGGCAGTGTGCCCTCCCTTTGGGAGCAGCAAAGACAAACCAAAGGAGCTGCATGTGCATCAGCAGCCCCCATATCCTAAGACCCTGGAGGACCATTTACAGCAAAAACCTATCCAGTTCTTTTGGGGTCTCCCGTCTCTGCACAGCGAGTCCTTGCCCTCTGCTGTTCATGTCTTGGCTGACAGTTCCTCAGTCTTTATTTTCAATGGAAACTCGAATGTCTCCACAGGCCAAGAATCACCAGTGCTTCCCGATCCCCTGCCTCTGTCCTTGCCTGAGATTCAGCCTGAACCCTTGCCTCAAACCCTGCCTCAATCTCAGCCCCTACCTCTCACTCAGGTCCAGTCCCAGGCCGACCCTCAATCCCCACTCCCAGGCATACCATCTGATCCTCTACCCCAGATTAGGATCTGTGGAGTAAGTCTCCACAGACCTCAGGAGGAGTCAGAGTCTCTCTCCTCATCTGAAATTCAACAGCTGGAATGGAACATTTTGCAGAAACAACAGGAAAATTTGTGGGGTTTACCCTCTGTGGTCCAAAGATCTCGAGAAGACTTTTGTCCATCAGCTCCTAACACTCCTCGCCACTTGGCCCCCCAGGCCCATGTTTCAATCTCCGTCCTTCCTGGGGAGTTTCCTCTCTGTGATGAACTTCGGAACCTCTCATTTCTCAGTCCTGATGTCCCGACACTCCCGGAGACACAAATCCAAAAGAGGAGCGATTTCCTGATGTGGAAGGCAAAGGAAAAGAGAAAAGTTTCTTTTCCAGAACAACTTAGGCCAGACTACCAACTAAATTCTTCATGGAAAATCTCAAAGTCAATTGCTGATAAGCATGACTCGGCAGTGTGCCCTCCCTTTGGGAGCAGCAAAGACAAACCAAAGGAGCTGCATGTGCATCAGCAGCCCCCATATCCTAAGACCCTGGAGGACCATTTACAGCAAAAACCTATCCAGTTCTTCTGGGGTCTCCCGTCTCTGCACAGCGAGTCCTTGCCCTCTGCTGTTCATGTCTTGGCTGACAGTTCCTCAGTCTTTATTTTCAATGGAAACTCGAATGCCTCCACAGGCCAAGAATCACCAGTGCTTCCCGATCCCCTGCCTCTGTCCTTGCCTGAGATTCAGCCTGAACCCTTGCCTCAAACCCTGCCTCAATCTCAGCCCCTACCTCTCACTCAGGTCCAGTCCCAGGCCGACCCTCAATCCCCACTCCCAGGCATACCATCTGATCTTCTACCCCAGATTAGGATCTGTGGAGTAAGTCTCCACAGACCTCAGGAGGAGTCAGAGTCTCCCTCCTCATCTGAAATTCAACAGCTGGAATGGAACATTTTGCAGAAACAACAGGAAAATTTGTGGGGTTTACCCTCTGTGGTCCAAAGATCTCGGGAAGACTTTTGTCCATCAGCTCCTAACACTCCTCGCCACTGGGCCCCCCAGGCCCACGTTTCAATCTCCGTCCTTCCTGGGGAGTTTCCTCTCAGTGATGAACTTCGGAAGAAACTAGAGCATCACCTTCGAAAGAGGTTCATCCAGCACGAGTGGGGCCTGCCCCACAGAATCTACGAGTCTGTGTCACTGAGATTGCCTCCAAATGGTTTTTCAGAGGCATCTGAGTCGGAGAGCAATAATGGAGTCTCACTGACCTCTGTGTTTAAGGGTCAGAGCAGCAAAAATGTAAATGTTGGATTGAGCCAAACTGGAAGCTTCCATGAGAGGAGCTCAGAAATGTTCCAGCTAGAGGAAGATGTGGGGAAACATCTGGGACACAGCCTAGAGAATGGCCCAAAAGATCACCTGTTGAATGACCCAAAGAGCTCTTCAGGTAAGGATCTGGGGTATGACTCTGAGAAAGACCTAAACAGTCAGATGGTGAGTCTCTCAGAGAAAAATTCAAGGGTGTCAGCAAAGAGTCTAAGTCGGAGACAACTTGAAAATGTCCTAAAAGTACATTTGAGCAAGAAGTTGGAGGACATACATGAGGGTCGGCTCCCTGAGACTGTGCGTAATTCATGGCATGCTATCAAGCAAACATTGCTTCTTTCTGTGAAATCCCACACCCAAACAAAACAGAGAAGTTTGCCCTCATCAGTGGGTGAGGCCTACCCCCTGAATACCTTCCAGGACCTGACTTTTGTTGATTCCAGTCCACAACAGATGCTGGAAGCCCATATTAAAAGGTTTCCTATGAGGATGTTGTGGGCCCTTCCCCGCAAGGTCCTTGAATCCATCCAGATCTTTAAATTGAAAGATGCCTCATGCCAGTCCTTGTCTCATGCCAACTTGCCCTCCTCAACCAATGTGATTTCTGAGGCAGACTCCAAATCTGGGAGCTTCAAGTCCTTGAGAGGAAGCTCTGCATCTCTCCATGGAGACAAAGTGGGAACAACAAATTCAGCCCCTGACCTGGATCGTTCTCTCCCTGCCACCTCACCTGTGGGCAAAGGAGGACAGAGGGTCCTGAGACAATCATGTTCTGATGTCAACCGTGGGCTGGCAGAGGGTGTTCAGAGAATTAAGGATGCCAGACAGACTCGTCTGCCTGTCTCCCTCTGCATCACAGGGAAAGCAGGTCATAGACAGACTCAACTAGCCAACAGATATCCCCAAAAGCTGCTTGCAAAGCAAGCTGGAGCCAGATGTGAGCCAAAGCGTAAGAGTGTGAGTTCCAGTGATAAAGGAGAAATGCAACAGGGCAAAAAGGTGGAGAAGTCAGAACCTGTTTCAATGCCCAGATGGTCTAGGGAGGTATTCACGGCTGAGGAGCTTGACACTCTTCAATTAAAAACTAGTGACATGTTGGCAACTAGCAAGCCAGGGAGCTCCCAAATGATAAATGTGAATGAGAATAAAGTAGAAACTACCGTGACCACTGGAAGCCCCCCACCCAAATTACCAGTTCCCCAAGATCCTAAATCATTAGACCTTAAAGAACAACTGTTCAGTGAGTTGAACTTTAAACTGGAGAACAGGGAGCATAGCCAGGCTCAAGGCCAACCCACTGACACATCCCTTGCTTCAGATAACTTGACTTACGAGGCCTCACTGACTCATGCCCAGGGTGTCTCAGGTGGGGACATGGGAGCTTCCCAGGTGCTGCATGTCCATTTGGAGGACAGAGGAATCAGGATGGAGCAGCAGCAGGAACCTTGGGTCCCTAAGCATGCCTTAAGGAGGTGCCAGGATAAGAATTTCCCACCAACTGCAAAGAGAGTGAGCCCTCTGGAGCCCAAGGCAGAAGAGCTTGATCGAGGGGATAAAGGGTTCGGGACATCCCAACTTAGGAGGAAGCGTTTCCCTACTCAGGAGATGGTACTAGCGAAGACACTTGCGAGCAAGTCTTCCCAGATGCTATCACAGAAGGGACAGCCTCTTCCTGAAGGCCATATCAGAAAAAGAATGAAGCACTTCTTGCAATGGCTTTTTTCTGGGATAAAATACAAAAGGCAAGAAGATGCCCAGGAAAAGGGCAGCCCCATATCAACTGTGCAGAACAGAGGCCTAGTTAAAAGTAGAGCTGCCTTGACTGGGACAACTGAAGCTCAGAAAATCGCGACAGGCATCAGGAAGTTCCTAGATGAGAAACCGGGGTGTCAGTATGCAATGGATGTCACCTACTCTCAAGAGCCCCTTCCTTCCCCAGTGCAGTTTAGGAAAACTCAGCAAAAGGCGCAAGTGCAGGTCTGGACAGAGCCTGTCCAGGGGCATCCTTTCAACCACAGGGCTCCCTCCTGTAAACTGACAAATATCAAGTCCTGCCATCAAGAAGCTATCTTTGCTGGCCACAGTTATCCTCCAAGTAGTACAAGACAGATCAGAGATAAGAAGAGACACTCCCAGAAAGTTGTGGCATTCAAGGACCAGCGACTGTGTCACAAACATCCCCCACCAGTGTCCCACAGGGAGCCTGTGCCCCATCCAAGCCCCACCCGCAGGCGTCAAGCTGGCCAGGCACCCACCACTGCGCTCAGCACTGCTGAAGGCCCTGTGTTCAGACATCTGTCTCTACTGTCTAGACAGAAAACACTGCCCCAGAATTTCCAGGGATGAAGACTTCCCATCCAGAAATAACTCCTTCCTTGTAGAGATTATTGATTCTCCCCAATAAATATTTATCTAATAATAGTGTATCTTTTCTGTGTACTGTGTACTGTGTTGGGGGCATGGGTTTTGGGTAACTCAGGGCTTATGTGTAAGGGAAAGGAAGGAGATAGTTCAGCTCTTACTGATTGCTTCCTTTGGCTTTGGCTAAAAGGTGACCAGTCCTCTGGAGTTCTTGCTGAGAAATAGATATTGTGCCCCTTCCACCCCCGCCACCCCTCCGCCCCACCCCAAAGCCCATTTCCTCCCTGATGCAATTTGAGGAGATGGGCTTTGTCCTCTGCTGCTTAGCTTAGCCTTAATGAACATGTATAGCAGCCCACATCTCCCCCCTCACTGAATGTTTTATATCCTTTAGAGAAGTAGGGGAGATAGGTCTTTTATACCTGAGCAGCGTTAAGTGCAGGTATACTTTCTGAAAATAATGCTGAAGAAGAAATAACAGCTTAATCATTATTTAGAACTCAGTGACCAGAGGCTCCTACAGGGGGCTCAACACTGAATGGCACTATTTGGGCAGAGGTTTTGCTCTACTGGACCCTGGGCTACTTGCCGTAGGGTCCAGGAACAGCACAGCAGCTGCTTAAGAATCTGTCATGTGGGTCAAGTTAATATATCGGGAGAGCATACTTTAAACTTGATATGGAGGTTTCCTTACTAGAAAGGCACTCTGGGGAAGTGGTTCCCCTCCCGGGGTATTTTTTCAGGCTGCTCATTTAATGACCGTTTTTTGTTTTTGTTTTTGTTTTTTGCAGAAGAAAAGCACCACTCAGCTGTCAGTGGTAGGAATGTTGACCAGGCAGCCACCTACCTCCCACGGTAAAATACAGCTGAGAGTAAGCAAAAGATGTCTTAAAGTGAGTGGGAAAGTAAGAAAAAGTGAAGGGAAAGAATGTCCTTACTGGTGGAACAAAGTTCATGCCTCATCTTTCCCATATTCTGACCCTGTCCTGCTCCCCCATTCCTCAATCTGATCCAAGCACCATGTCCTTGAGGCTGACCAGAGAACTGCATCTGTGTCTTTATATTTAAAGTGGGTGTTTTGTAGACAGCATATAATTGGATGTTGTTTTATCCACTGACAGTCTGTCTTTTAATTGGTGAATTTAGAACACTTACATTTAGTGTTTTTTTATATAGTTGGATTAATATCTGCCATATCTGTAACTGTTTAGTATTTATTATGTGTATTCTTTTTTCTTCTTCTCTTTTTCTGCCTTTTCTGATTTTAAACAAGCACTTTATACGACTCCATTTCTCTCTTCTCTTAGCATGTCAAGTATTCTTCTTTAAACAAACATTTTCATGGTTGCCCATGAATTTGTAATATACATTTACAACTAATCTAAGGCCACTTTTATATAGAACATTATACCACTTCATAGGTAGTGCAGGTTCCGTTATAACAGAATTCCCAATTCCTCCCTCCTGTCCCTTGTAACACTGATGTCATTTATTTCACTTATCCATATACTATAACCACCCAATACCCTATCATTATTATTATTAGGTCAACTGAGAATAAGAAAAAGAAAAGTTTTGAGTTCCGGCAGAGAGCGCGGTAAGAAGCGGATCGCGGCCTTCTAGCCCGGGGCCCTCCAGGCCCTCCGGCCTCTGGTCGGCAGGTGAACTGGGGGACCCCCGGGACACGCTCAGGCTGCGTCTTGCCGAGCCCCAGAGCCCTCGCCACAGCTGCCCACTGACAGGGCCCGAGCCTGGAAGCAGCAACGAACTGCTCCCCCACCCCCACCTCCGCGACCTAATGGCGGCGGCCCCTCGGAGCCCAGATCCCGCTCACCGCCGGGTCTCTTGACCCCATGCTGCAGGGGTTAGGCGAAGCCCCCGGCAGGCCACCGAGGACGTGGCGCCTTTGGGCGTCAGGCGTGGCAAGGCGAGAAGAATGGCGGCCACTGGAACGCCGTGGAGGGCCGTTAGAGCCTCGAGGGCCCGGGAAGGGGGGTCTACGTGGGCGCCAGCTCAGCCACCCTTAGGCCTTGGAACCCGCGCGGTTCCGGGACCTGAGGTGACCTCTGTGCCCCAGTTGGTCGAGACCTCACCTCGTCCGGACAACGACGGACAAAGGCCTTAACGGGCCCGGAAGGTGAGCGGAGCCCCGGTCGACGACGGGTGGAACGTTTGCGGGTCATCGGGCGGTTGGTCGTCGTTCTACCAAGACCTCGATGTTGGAAGATAGAAATGGTAGAATAACGTACCACATGCGGCCAATAGGAAGTGCCAGCCACCCTTTGGGAAGATTTACTGGCCGTTTATAGAAGGCCTGTGTATATAATATGAAAAAGCTGCTCTCAACATCCCCCCCAACCTTTCGAAAGAAAACTTTTCGCTACATATAGGCCTAGATGTGAAGAGGTTGCCGTATGATAGAGTTAAAGTCACATGTCTTGTAAATGCCCATTTGTTTCTTTAAAAAAAACCTCCAGATAGCTCTGGTGGTTGTCCACTTGTTTCAACACTCAGAGGCACTGAGCATTCAACCCTGTCAATTTCAGACTTCTCCTCATGGCAAGCTAATGCCAAGAACGTGTTCCTCCCCACATTATCACACTCTGATTTTCAGAGAGAGAATGTTTCCCTCCATTTACCAGACACCTGTCTCTGGGGACACTCTGTTACCAAGCACGTGGAGGCCAATAGCCATTCTTTCTTTGGCTTTAACATCCAGGGACTCTTGGAGAGACAAATAAAAAAGAAAATGGCTTTCCAGAGTTTAGAGAAGAAACAACAGGAAGAGGGACCATTTTCAAAACAAATGTCAGAATACCAACGGACATTTTCAGGGAATTCATTGCAGTCACTTGATGTAAAGGACACTAGAGCCCCCCAAACTGGCTGGAACAGTGAAAGCAAACCAGAGCAGCTGCGCATTTGTCAGCAGGTCCTATATGACATGACTTTGGGGGAAAACTTGTAGGAGAAATATAGCCAGCTCTTCTGGGGTCCTCCCTCTTTGCACAGTGAGTCCCTAGTGGCTACTCTCCTGGCTTCTAGTAGTAGTTCCCCACTAGAGTCTCACTCTGTTTTATTCAATGGAATCTGTAATGCTTCTGCATTCAAAATATGGGATCAAGAATCTCCACCACTTCTTTATTCCCATCCCCTTCTGCTCCCTCATGTACATCCACAACCCTTGCCTCAAACTAAACCCCAATCCCAGCCCCTACCTTTCACTCAGGTCCAGCCCCAGGCCCACCTTCAATCCCAACTCCCAGGAAGGGTCTCATATACATGATATTTTGTGGTGCCTGAAGAAATGGTCACTGATACAGAAGGTGACAGGAATGGTCTATCTGAATTTTTACAACCGCAAGCCCACACTCCAAACCTAATACCAGGGCAAACAAAATGGATGAATCAACTGGTACCTTGACGTGGATTGGGCACAGGAACCCCAGATCACAGGTTCAGGCATCATGAATTTCTTTGGTGCCAGGTGCTACGTAAGAGGATCAGATTCCTTTAGGCAGGCTTCACAGGGATTAACACTGAGAACTGTGCCCCAATGAGCAGTCTCAATGAAGAGGTCCAGGCTATGAGATCAGACTCTTCTCTGAGGCCTTTCTTCTAGAACTTCTATTTGGTCCTGGATTAGAGCCTAAATTAGGCTGTTATTTTCCTGGGGACACAAGTACATGTTTGGTCTTCATTAGGGAGGCCAAGAGACAGTTCAAAGACTTGTGGAGGCTGCCTCCTTATCTCTCCCAGGAAACTCAGGGTTTATTCTTTCCTTCTATGAGGTGGGGTGGGGGTGGGCAGGCAGGGAAGGAACTGATTATTATGCAAGTTTAGCAGTGCTTCACTGTGGGATGGAGGTTGCGCTGACAATGACAAGGGTGGGTAATTTTCCTCTGTAGCAATGCTTGCCCAGCTTTAGGCATCCTTCATTTGAGGCAGGATAATTTCCCAAGCTATGGATTGCTGTTTCCACTCCCTGCCAGAGGGGACTCCAAAAGGAATAAAAGCTAACTTTCCCCTTCTGTTTTACAGGAAGTTCTGGGCTTCTGGTCTAAGGGGTTATTAATGGATTTCATGTTTCCTGACCCCAAATAGAAGTTGTGAGATACCTATTGTACAGTCCAGTCCAGATTCTCATGTGGGAGGAGAATTTACCTGGGTGTTCCCAGGAGAGAGGAGATGGGGGTTGATATAAGTGCTGGGTTGAAAGAAGGAGAGTTGACTAAAGGTAGCAGTGGCTCCAATGACTCCATAATAAGGATGTAAAGATGAGTTCCTTATGTGGATGGCTTTTGTGTGGAAGTCCTCTAGGAGACAGCACGATTTTTTATGGGATGAAGTAATGTTTGGTGAGATGACTAATCATCAAGTGCCATTATTTTGGGAGCTTCAGTAAAATGCTGCACTGCCCATACTTAGCATAGAGGCTGTGAAGCCAAGGCCATTAATTTGGCCTTTTAATGGACCAAATGGGCCTGGATAATGAATATCCCAGTCCCACCATGGTGGACTTAAATCAGAGGCTCTTTCCTATATATTTGTTTGACAGTGAATACTAAACTAAATAGGCAAAAGGCCCCAAGTAATGACTAATACTGAATATCTTTCTATACTTTAAAATGGGGGCTTTGAGCCAGATTTAGTTTAATTTAGAAAAATTAAGTACTGCTTGTTACTGTACTTCAATGCTGTGAAACACATTTATGCTTTTATGTATATTATCCTGCTTAATCTTTACAGCTCTTTGAATCAGGTTTCTCTACCCCCTTTTATAGAAAGCAACCTGAAGGACAGAGAAGGTAATATACATTTAGTGTGGTAGCATGGAAGAAGGAGCCAGGGAGAGAGAGCTCCCTTACAGCGTGAGGAATTATTTGGATGTAAATGACAGCGAATACAATTCAGCTGACTTAAAAAAGAGACCGTTGCTGAGCTACCTGAAAGACCCTAGGAGGGAGGCTAGCCTTAGGCAAGAGGGTTCATACTGGGGCTCAGTGGATGTTATCAGTATTGTTTCTATCCATTTCTTGGCTTTATATTCTGGACTGGCTTCATTGTGAGACTTTCTGATGGCAACTTCAAAGCTATATCTTCCAAGCTTCAAGTGCAACTAAAAATGGGTTATCTCTTCCACTAGTCCCTTCAAAAGTCCTATTGTGCCTTACTGTCTCTAGCTGGGTCCTGTGCCCATCTCTCACCAATCACTGTTGCCAAAATCATGGAACAATCTTTTTGGCCAAGCCCGAGTGGTATACCCATCCTTAAAGTAGGAGAGTCGGGGAACAACTACTCCACTTGCACACGGACTGACACTGAGAATGGGCTTAGTTTCCCAGAGGGCAAGAGAAGAACTGTTTCCAGAAGGTGAGTGAAGGTTGAGTGTCAAAATAAAAACAAAAACAAAACAGATGTCTGTCATAGCCCTCTCTCACTGCCCCATGTTTACCTTCCTGTCCAGAGTCATGCCACTGACTGAAGGTTAGAGTTGCAGGAAATACCAATTCCATGGAGACCTTGGGACAGGAAAGAGTCCCAGGAAAGGAACTCAAAGTGGGAGGAATCAGTCAGAGGCCTAATATTCATGTGGATAGACCATCCAATAATCTGGCCTCTCACTGTCATCCTAGAGCCCTTTACCTCCATTCCAGTTCAGTTACGGCCATATTCTAGAACTCATCACCAGGAATATTTTTTCATTCTGAAAAAATACAGTCGGACATTCCTCCCCCCCCTTTTTTTTTTTTTTTTTTTTTTTGCCGTACGCAGGCCTCTCACTGTTGTGGCCTCTCCCACTGCGGAGCACAGGCTCCGGACGCGCAGGCTCAGCGGCCATGGCTCACGGGCCCAGCCGCTCCGTGGCATGTGGGATCTTCCCGGACCGGGGCACAAACCCGTGTCCCCTGCATCGGCAGGCGGACTCTCAACCACTGAGCCACCAGGGAAGCCTGGGACATTCCTCCCTTCATTCTTTCAGTTTATGCCCTGGGTTTGTCAATTCCTCACCCTGTTCAGGAAGTACAAGCCACTTGTAGTTCATCTGACAACATTCTGTCTTCATTCCCTCCTTCTCCAAGGAAAAACTTCACGGTCCATCACTTAACCCCACACCTAAATAGCTCTACTCTAAAGAGCCTTCCCCCTTCTCCTTTCATGTCCTGCCTGGCACAATCTAACTCTACCTTTTCTAGGCCTGCCTTCTAATAAAGGACTGATTCCTCTTTGATAAAGTCACACGGTTAAGTATGTTGGTACCACCACAAATTTATGTTCTACAACTAATGGTCAGCTTCAACATTGCCTGAAAATAATCCATTCATTCTTCCCATGTTTACTACGTACTTGGCACTTAGGACACAGCAATGAAGGAAACAAAGTTCCCTGTCTTGGTGGTGCTCATATGATTGTTTTCTTAGTCAATTCTCTTGCCTAAGTACTCAAAACTATTTCACTTTCCTACAACTTCGCCACACTCCTCACTCGTTGAGCATATGTGCTGGACCACCACAGGGGAATGAGAAGTCATGAAATGGGAACTTTTCATCATTAAAAACTTCAAAACAACAACAACAAAACCAAATCACGAACCCTCATCCTTTCTTTCCTCTTTCCTCCCTATTATACTGAAAGGTTTTCCTCAGATGCTTTCCTTGATCCTCCCACGCTGTGATCTGTCCTTGTTTTCCAATTCACAACACTTTCACATGCTGTGGAACACTTCTGGCTTAATTATCTACCTTCTCAGAGGACAGAGACCACGTTTACCTCATCAAAGCGGCGGGCGTACCTAGTAGAACTCGGAAACCTCTGCAGAAAATGGAAAAGGGAGCGATTTCTACACGGACGCCCTGCCCAGTGTGCTCTGGGGGTGGGGTCACGCTCAGGGGCGAGGCCACGTTCAGAGGCGGGGCCACGTTCAGAGGCAGGGCCTGAGGGGCTGCGCCGTTTGGTGTCGTAATGGCGACTGCTCCCGGCTGTTTGGCAAGACGTCTTACCTCAGGCTTTGGGTCCTGTTTCCATCGCTTCTGGAGGACAAAAGTTGAGATTTAAACTCAAAGACAGGATCTGAGCAAGGTTTCTGGACGCCTGCGTGAGCTTCCCCCTTGCCCTGTCTGAAGAATCGTCCGCCATTTCCATCCCAGCCGGTGGGCTTCTAGGCTTCTCAGTCCGTGAACCCCCACCCCAGGCCGCTGCCTCAGAAGCCCTGGAGGTGGGGCTGCGCCTGCGGGACACCCGCCCCCTCCGCACGGTGGACACTCAAGGGAACTCCATGGGGGTGATCTTAGCAACAAATGCAGTAACAGCATTGACTTCTGCTAAGTCGACACCTTGCCCTGGCCTTGCACAGGTGACCTAAGTCTCAGATCTCATCCATGATGTGCGGAGATACTAATATGAGCTAATGGGGTTGGCCTTGAGAACTGGAATGGACAAGTGAAGAGCTTTGAACACTGTTAAGGGCCAATGTTAAGGAATGGGCTGGGGGCCCTAATGCAGTTACCCTGTGAGCCTTGCCAGCCCCCAGAGGGGCCAGTGCCATGGAAGTGCCTGCACAGGTCAGAAGGACGGCGAGACTTCAAGGTGCCCGTCCATACACTAAATTAAGAAGTCATCTCTGATTCTCTGCAGGACCAGTGAGTATAAGGAGGATGCTCACAGTCCCCTGGTGGTGGTTTTCAGGTGAGCCCAAAGTGCTTTCATTTCCCCCGGGACCCATCAGTGAGCAGTAGTTCGTGGGATCCCCGGGTGAAGGCCTGTCAAGGCGTTAGTGTCAATGGACAGAGAGGGTAGAGGCAGAGCCATTTTTCACGCTTTGCAAGATCCAGGACGGCAGGACATGAGGCTGTCCCGCAGAAAGGGTTAGGCTTTTTACAGGGCAGAAAATCTCAGGTAAATGTCTTCAATTGCAGGTATTGATACAGTCATGGATTATTGAGGGCCTACTGTGTGTCCAGGTTCTGTATTAATTAGGAACCGTAGCCATGTTTATGTTAATAAAAGGGAAGAGAATCCTTTTTTTGTGACTGTTTTCCCTACTAGAAAATATTATTTAGTGAATTTGAAAGATATGGAATAGTAGAAGGAAGAATCTCATAGATTGCCACCTTCAAAATAATTACTGTTAACTTTTTGATGTATCTCTTCCCACATTTTGCTGTGCCTAATTGTACATTGCTTAAATAATATGTACTTTAAAAGAAAAACACCTACTATCATAAACATTTTAATGTTATTATAAACTTTCAGAAGTGACATTTTTAATGATGACATCCTAAGTGCTACAGTATTAAATTCTACTTTTTGTTGACATTTGGGTAGTTTATAATTTTTTAAAATTTTAATATTTTGCTCTCCATGTTTGGTCATAATTGTACTTGCTTATAAACTGTCCTATTACAAACAGCATAAAGCTTTTCCTAAATGTCTGATTAACCCAGGGCTGTGCCCTGGGCTGAATGCTTTTTTCTTTCTCCAGCTTCTTTCAATGAGTGGTTAGCTATTTCAGTGCTAGTGTCAAGCCAGTGAAAACAACTGCTTGCTAAACTGCTTGCTAAACATCCTCAATGTAAAATCTTCTAAACTTAACCCAGTGTCTTCCATTGGTCCCAATCTTTGTTCCCTCCCTCTTATCTTCCCCATATCAATTAGTAGCATCTGGACACTCAAACAAGACACACAAGAGCCATTCTGTACTCCTCTCTCTTCATTTTCCCCGTTACTAGTGAGCTACTACGTGGATGAACTGATAAAATATGCTGGACAGAGAAATCCTAGAGTTCTCACAGTGAACTACATCCCCTCCTAATGGATTGTAAAATCCATCAGGTCATGAGCTGCATTTTTGCAATTAATTTAAATATCCCATTCCAAAACAAAAACAAATATTTCATTCCATGTCAAAATTTCAGTTTATTTATTTACTTCCTTTTCTGCCTTAATTAAAAATTTTTAATTTTTAATTTTTTAAATTAATATGTATATTTTTAAGTATATTAGTTCTCATTTTATTCATAGCAAAATTCTGGTTTGGAGAACCAATTTTACAGCCACTCTACTTTCCTATCTCATTTCCTTCAAACGTCCCATCTTCTAAACACTCTTAGGTGCTCACTGTCCTCAAATATTTTGCACAGTGCCCAACACACAAGACATAAAATTTCAAAAAAGGAGACAAATATGTTATCTTGGTTGATTTCAAAATTATCCCATTCCTTAACTTTTTTTTCTTCAATTTTTGAGACTGAAAAGAGTTGGGAAACACCTTTATCTCTCCCTAGTCAAAGAATATTTTAATCTTACTCTCTGATCAAAACCAAAACTTTCTGTAACTCCTACCTAGAAATCAAACTCTGCACATCAGTCAAGGCTCTCTCAAAAGTTGCCTCCTCCATGAAGCCTGCTCTGAATGATTCAACCACAAGAAATCCTTCCCATGCCACATTTTATCTGAAGCTCTATATACTGAGTTTTTTGTGGATGTTTTATCTTTCCAGTTACCCTATCAGTCTCCACATCCCTTGCAGCACCCAGAGATATGACCAGCAACAGATCCTGCATTAATGAATGAATGAGGCCGGAGCCTAGGGAAGGCGGACACAGTGCGGGGTGGAGTGGAGAACGTGGAGCTTTGTACTGGATCTGAGGCAGGCTAAGGACTCTGCCTCACGCAGGGTAAAGAAGACAGTGGTGAGGAGGGAGCAGATGAGACTGGCTGGGCACAGGGTCAGGAAGGAGACAAACTGGTATATCTGATTGCCAAACTGAAAAGGGTCAATTCCCTTCTGAACACAGTGAGAAAGGAGAGATTCTAGAAGCACACCGGGTTGCATCTAAAATCTACATGCAAGGGCATACACTCCTCTTCAACCTGCTGGCTGCCTTTTGCCTTGATTTAATTTTCCCCTTTCTCCTTTCACATTGTATCCAACAGGGAAGCAGCCAATATTTGCTATATAGTAACATACACTAAGAAAGCTGAATAGAGTCAAAAATCATCAACTGGAGAAAATGTCCTGTGGGGATTTCTTTCTTTTTTTTTTTTACCCAACACAGCCAAACTTTAATTAATTAATTAATAATAAAAAAGAGTACATTTGATGTATAGGTATGTTGCAATGAATCACTGAAAAGCAGTGAGGTACCCATCCCACCACCTAAGGAATAGAACTTCACCAATACCTCCTACTGATTTTTTTTTAATTAAAAACTTTTCATACAATTTTTAAAGGTTACTTTCCGTTTATAGTTATTCCAAAATATTGGCTATGTTCCCCATGTTGTACAATACATCCTTGAGCCTGTCTTATATCCAATAGTTTGTACCTCCCACTTCCCAACCCCTATATTTCCCCTCCCCCTGCTCCCCACTGGTAACCACTAGTTTGTTCTCTATATCTGTGAGTCTGTTTCTTTTTTGTATTCACTACTTTGTAGTATTTTTTATATTCCACATATAAGTAATATCATACAGTATTTGTCTTTCTCTGTCTGACTTATTTCACTTAGCGTAATGCCTTCCAAGACAATCCATGCTGCTTCAAATGGCAAAATTTCATGGCTTTTTTATGGCTGAGTAGTATTCCATTATATATATATGTATATACCACATCTCCTTTATCCATTCATCTGCTGATAGACACTTAGGTTGCTTCCATATCTTGGCAATTGTTTTTTTTTTCCCCCACCCCACCACAGTTTTCCCCCCTTGGTGTCCATACATTTGTTCTCTACATCTGTGTCTCAACTTCTGCCCTGCAAACCGGTTCGTCTGTATTGGCAATTGTGAATAATGCTGCTATGAACATTGGGGTGCATGTATCTTTTCAAATTGGTGTTTTTGGGGTCTTTTTGCATATATATCCAGGAATGGAATTGCTGGGCCATATGGTAGTTCTATTTTTAGTTTTTTGAGAAACCTCCATACTGTTTTCCATAATGGCTGCACTAATTTGCATTCCCACCAACAGTGTAGGAGGGTTCGCTTTTCTTCACATCCTCCCCAACATTTGTTATTTGTGTTCTTTTTTGAAGATAGCTGTTCTGACAGGTATGAGATGATACGTCATTGTCGTTTTGATTTACATTTCTCTGATGATTAGTGACGTTGAGCATCTTTTTATGTGCCTGTTGGCCATTTGTATTTCCTCTTGGAAAAATGTTCAGTTCTGCCTCTTTTTTAATTGGGTTGTTTATTCTTTTGATGTTGAGTTATATGAGCTGTTTATATGTGTTGGATATTAATCCCCTTATTGGTCATATCATTTGTAAAGATATTCTCCCATGCAGTAGGTTATCTTTTCATTTTTTTAATGGTTTCTTTTGCTGTGCAAAAGCTTTTGAGTTTAATTAGGTCCCATTTGTTTATTTTTGCTTTTATTTCCTTTACTTTAGGAGATGGATCCAAAAACAGCTTGCTATGATTTATGTCAAAGAGTGTTCTGTCTTTTCCTCTAGGAGTTTTATCATATCCTGCCTTACATTTAGGTTTTTAATCCATTTTGAGTTTATTTTTGAATATGGTGTTAGAGAATGTTCCAATTTTATTCTATTACATGTAACTCTCCAGTTTTCCCATCACAACTTACTGAAGAGACTGTCTTTTCTCCATTGTATATTCTTGCCTCCTTTGTTGTATATTAACTGGCCATAAATGCGTGGGTTTATTTCTGGGTTCTCTATCTTGTTTCCATTGTTCTATGTGTCTGTTTTTGTGACAGTTCCATACTGTTTTGATGACTGTAGCTTTGTAGTATTGTCTGAAGTCAGAGAGCATGATTCCTCCACTTGTGTTCTTCTTTCTCAAGATTGTTTTGGCTATTTGGGGTCTTCTGTGTTTTTATACAGATTTAAAAATTTTTTGTTCTAGTTCTGTGGAAAATGCCATTGTTGTTTTGATAGGAATTGCACTGAATTTATACATTGCCTTGGGTAGTATGGTCATTTTAACCATATTGATTCTTCCAATCTAAGAACACAGTATGTTGTTCCATCTGTTTCGGTCATCTTCAATTTCTTTCATCAGTGTCTTATAGTTTTAGGAGTACAAGTCTTTTGCCTCCTTAGGTAGGTTTATTCCTAGGTGTTTTATTCTTTTCGATGTGATGGTAAATGACATTGTTTCCTTAATATCTCTTTCTGATACTTCGTTGTGATTGTATAGAAATGCAACAGATTTCTGTGTATTAATTTTGTATCCTGCAACTTTACTGAATTCATTGATGAGCTCTAGTGCTTTTCTGGTGGCATCTTTAGGATTTTCTGTGTATGGTATTATGTCATCTGCAGTGACACATTTACTTCTTCCTTTCCAATTTGGATTCCTTTCATTTGTTTTTCTTCTCTGGTTGCTGTGGCTAGGACTTCCAAAACTGTGTTGAATAAAAGTGGTGAGAGTGGACACCCTTGTCTTTTACCTCATCCTAAAGGAAATGCTTTCAGCTTTTTACCATTGAGTATGATGTTAGCTGTGGGTTTGTCATATATGGCCTTTATTATGTTGAGATATGTCCCTCTGTGCCCCTCTCCACTTTCTGGAGAGTTTTTATCATAAATGGATGTTGAATTTTATCAAAAGCTTTTTCTGTATCTACTGAGATGATCATGTGGTTTTGTTCTTCAGTTTGTTAATATGATGTATCACATTGACTGATTTGTGGATATTTAAAAATCCTTACATCCCTGGAATAAATCCCACTTGATCATGGTGTGTGATCCTTTTAATGTATGGTTGGATTCAGATTGCTAGCATTATTTTTGAGGATTTTTGCGTCTATGTTCATCAGTGATATTGGCCTGTAATTTGTGTGTGCGTGTGTGTGTGTGTGTGGTATCTTTGCCTGGTTTTGGTATCAGAGTGATGGTGGCCTCATAGAATGAGTTTGGGAGTATTCCTTCCTCTGCAGTTTTTTGGAATAGTTTCAGAAGAATAGGGGTTAACTCTTCTCGAAATGTTTGATAGAATTTGCCTGTGAAACCATCTGGTCCTGGACTTTTGTTTGTTGGGAGTTTTTAAATTACTGATTCAATTTCATTACTGGTAATTTGTTCATATTTTCTGTTTCTTCCTGGTTCAGTCTTGGGAGATTGTACCTTTCTAAGAATTTGTCCATTTCTTCTAGGTTGTCCATTTTATTGGTATATAGTAGCTCTTAGTAGTCTCTTAATGATTCTTTGTATTTCCGTGGTGTTGGTTGTAACCGCCTTTACATTTCTGATTTTATTGATCTGGGCTCTCTCCCATTGATCTGGGCTCTCTCCCTTTTTTTCTTGATGAGTCTGGCTAAAGGTTTATCAATTTTGTTTATCTTTTCAAAGAACCAGCTTTTAGTTTCATTGATCTTTTCTAATGTTCTCTTTTTCTCTATTTCATTTATTTCTGTGCTGATCTTTATGATTTCTTTCCTTCTACTAATTTTGGGTTTTGTTTCTTCTTCTTTCTCTAGTTGATTTAGGTGTAAGGTTAGGTTGTTTATTTGAGATTTTTCTTGTTTCCTGAAGTAAACTTTTATCACTATAAACTTCCCTCTTAGAACTGCTTTTGCTGTCTCCCATAGGTTTTGGATCATTGTGTTTTCATTTTCATTTATGTCTAGGTATTTTTTGATTTCCTCTTTGATTTCTTCAGTGATCCATTGGTTGTTTAGTAGCATATTGTTTAGCCTCCACATGTTTGTGTTTTTTGCAGTTTTTTCTTGTAGTTGATTCTTGATCTCATAGCATTGTGGTTGGAAAAGATGCTTGATATGATTTCAGTTTTCTTAAATTTACCAAGGCTTGTTTTGTGACCCAGCATGTGATCTCTCCTAGAGAACATGCCATGTGCACTTGAAAAGAAAGTGTATTCTGCTGCTTTCAGGATGGAATGCTCTATAACTATCAATTAAGTCCACTTGGTCTAATGTGTCATTTAAGGCCAGTGTTTCCTTATTGATTAGCCATCTGGATGATCTCTCCATTGATGTAAGTGGGGTGTTAAATTCCCCCACTGTTATTGTGTTACTGTCAATTTCTCCTTTTATGTCTGTTAACATTTGCCTTATATATATATATATATATTTTTTTTTTTTTTTTTTTTTTTTTTTGCTGTACACAGGCCTCTCACTGTTGTGACCTCTCCCGTGGCAGAGCACAGGCTCCAGACGCGCAGGCTCAGCGGCCATGGCTCTTGGGCCCAGCCGCTCCGCGGCATGTGGGATCTTCCCAGACTGGGGCACGAACCCGTGTCCCCTGCATCGGCAGGCAGACTCTCAACCACTGCGCCACCAGGGAAGCCCTTGCCTTATATATTGAGGTGCTCCTATGTTGGTTGCAAATATATTTATGATTGTTATATCTTCTCCTTGGATTGATCCCTTGATCATTTTGTAGCGTCCTGTTTTGTCTCTTATGACAGTCTTTATTTTAAAGTCTGTTTTGTCTGATATGAGAATTGCTCCTCCAGCTTTCTTTTGATTTCCATTTGCATGGAATACCTTTTTCCGTCCCCTCACTTTCAGTCTGTATGCATCTCTAGATCTGAGGTGGGTCTTTTGTAGATAGCAGATATATGGGTCTTGTTTTTGTATCCATTCAGCCAGTCTATGTCTTTTGGTTGGAGCATTTAATCCATTTACATTTAAGGTAATTGTTGATATGTATGTTCTTATTGCCATTTTGTTAATTGTTTTGGATTTGTTTTTGTAGTTCTTTTTTTCCCCCTTTTCTTCTTTTGTTCTCTTCTCTTGTGACTTGAGGACTATGTTTAGTGTTGTTTGGATTCCTTTTTCTCTTTTGTGTGTATATCTATTATAGACTTTTGGTTTGTGGTTGCCTTGATGTTTCTGTATAGTGGTCTGTTTATATACATGATTGTTCTAACTTGTTGATCTGTTCGTTTCAAACCTTGCATTTATACTCTCTGCATTTTAAGTACCCTGCATTTGTACTCTCCTTCCCTCACAATTACTGTTTTTGATATTATTATTTTACATCTAATTGTTTTGTGTATCTCTTAACTGCTTATTACAAGATGATTTTAGTATCAATACTTTGATCTTTTCACCTCCCTACTAGCTTTGTGCGTGGATGATTTCCTACCTTTACTGTATGTTTGTTTTTACTGGTTAGCTTTTTCATTCTGTAATTTTCTCGTTTCTTTCTTGTTTCTTTTCTTGTTTCTTGTGGCCTTTTCCTTCTCACCTAGAGAAGTTCCTTTCATATTTGTTGTAAAGCTGGTTTGGTGGTGTTGAATTCTTTTAGCTTTTGCTTGTCTATAAAGCTTTTGATTTCTCCTCAAATCTCAATTGAGAGCCTTGCTGGTAGAGTATTCTTGGTTGTAGGTTTTTCCTTTTCATCACTTTATTTTTTTTAACTTTTTATTTTATATTGGACTATAGTTGATTGATAATGTCGTGTTAATTTCAGGTGTATAGCAAAGTGATTCAGTTATATATATACATGTACCCATTCTTTTTCAAATTCTTACTCAGCCATTAAAAAGAATGAAATAATGCCATTTGCAGCAACATGGATGGACCTAGAGATTGTCATACTGAGTGAAGTAAGTCAGACAGAGAAAGAGAAATATTGTATGATATCGCTTATATGTGGAATCTAAAAAAATATACAAATGAACATTTTTACAAAACAGAAACAGACTCACAGACTTAGATAATGAACTTAAGGTTACCAGGAGGGAAGGGTGGTGGGAGGGATAGACAGGGAGTTTGGGATTGACATGTACACACTGCTGTATTTAAAATGGATAACCAACAAGGACCTACTGTATAGAATAGGAAACTCTGCTCAATATTATGTAACAACCTAGATAGGAAAAGAATTTGAAATATATTGTGATACTCCCTTCTGGCTTGCTGAGTTTCTGTTGAACAAGTTCCCTTGTATGTTACTTGTTTTTTTTTTTTTTACCTTGCTGCTTTTAGTATTCTCTCTTTATCTTTACTTTTTGTCCTTTTGATGACAATATCTTGGTGTGTTCCTCTTTGGGTTAATCCTGTGTGGGACTCTTTGTGCTTCCTGGACTTGGGTGACTATTTCCTTTCCCAGGTTAGGGAAGTTTTCAGCTATTATCTCTTCAAATATTTTCTCAGGTTCTTTCTCTCTCTCTTCTCCTCTGGGACCCGCATAATGCAAATATTAGCACACCTGATGTTGTCCCAGAGGTCTCTTATGTGTCTTCTTTTCATTCTTTTTTTTTTTCTTTTCTTTATTCAATGGCAATGATTTCCACTAGCCTTACGGGTTACTGATTTGTTCTTCTGGAATCATTTAGTCTACTACTGATTCCTTCCAGTGTATTTTAAATTTCAGTTATTGTATTCTTCATCTCTGTTTGGTCATTCTTTATATTTTTTAACTCTTTGTTAAAAACTTCTAACTTCTTGTTCTGTGCATCCATTCTCGTCCAAGTCTTTGATCATCTTTATCATCACTACTCTGAACTCTTTCTCAGGTAGATTTCCTATCTCCACCTTACTTAGTTCTTCTTCTGGGGTTTTATCTTGTTCCTTCATCTGGAACATATTCCTCTGCTGCCTAATTTTGTCTAAGTTGCTATTTATATTTTTATGTTCTAATTTTGTCTAAGTTGCTATTTATATTTTTATGTATGTGGTAAGTTAGTTATGTTTCTTCACCTTGGAGAAGTGGCCCTCTGTAGTAGGTGTCCTATGCGTCCCAGCAGTGCACTCCCCTCTCGTCACCCAAGCTATATGCTTTAGAGGTATACCCTAAGAGGGCTACATGGGTCCTTCTGTCGTGGTGGACTAACTATGTGGGTGGTCTGGTAGGCCCCAGGTCTAGTTGGTTGCCAGGCTGCCTTGTGCAGATGCTGCTGGCTCCTGTTTAGTGGGGTCTGGTCATGACGTGGCTGGCTGTGGAATCTTAGGGGGTCCTTGAGGCTAGTGCTGGCTCAGTGGTGGGCGGAATCAGGGTCCTGAAGGCTCTGGGGCTTTTGCCTACCCACTGGCAGATGAAGCCAGATCCTGGGGTTAGTGCTAGTCCACTGGCAGGCAGAACTGGTTTCCTGGAGTCTGGCTGCAGGGCCCAGGGAAATCAGAGCTTATTTTATCAATAGATCGTTGGGTGTGGAGGGGTGTCAGTTCCTGACACATTTGGGTATGGGGTCTGGATGTCCCAAAAGTCAGTTCCTGACACATTTGGGTATGGGGTCTGGGTGTCCCTGCTAGTGGGCCAGGCCAGGGCCCAGCTGGTACTAGGTACGGTATATGGCCTGAGCTGTGGGATCATAGTGTTCATGGTTCTGGTGTCTGCCCTTTGGTGGATGAGGCTGGTCTAGTAGCTTGGTCTGGCTTCCTGGTAGGAGGGGCTGGTGCCTGTCCACCGGTGGGTGGATCTGGGTATTGGCCCTCTGGTGGGCTGGGCCATGTCTAGGGACAAACCCAGAGGTGGCTGTGAGCTCTTTAGTCTTTAGTTAGCCTGTCTACTGATGGATGGGGCTGTGTCCCATTTTGTTGTTTGTCTGAGGTGTCTCAGCAGCGTTGCCTGCAGGCTGTTTGGTTGGTCCACATCTTGGAACTAATGAGCCAAGATGTCAGCCATCAGCAATGTTCCCTAATATATCTGCCACCAGTGTCTATGTCCCCAGGGTGAGCCGCAGCTCCCCCCACCCCCCAAACAGGAGACTCTCCCAGACTAGCAGGTAGGTCTGGCCCAAGCTCCTATCAAATTAATTCTTTTGCCCTGAGTCCCAGTGTACGTGTGATTTTTATGCGCCCTTGAAGAGTGAGGTGTCTATTTTTCCCAGTCCTGTGGGGCTCCTGCAATTATGCCCTGCTGGACTTCAAAGCCAAATGCTCTGGGAGTTCATCTTCTCAGTACCAGACCCCCTGGCTGGGGAGCCTAACGTGGGGCTCAGAACTCTCGCTCCTGTGGGAGGGTCTCTGCAATATAATTATTCTCCAGTTTGTGGGTCACCCACCCAGGGAGGGGTATGGGATTTGATTATATCACGAGTCCACCCCTCCTACTGGTCTCGCTGTGGTTCCTTCTTTATGTCTCTAGCTGTAGCAGATCTTTTCTGGTAGGCTCCAATCTTTTTTTATCTATGGTTATTCTGCAGATAGTTATGATTTTGGTGTGCTTGTGAGAGGAGGTGAGCTCAGGGTCTTTTTACTCTGCCATCTTGGCTGCTCTTCCACAAAATTTTGTGGGCTCACCTTTATGATCAGAAAGGGTTGATTTCCCCCCGTGATAACATGAAGTGGGAATATCATTCTCAAATATCAGATGAATTGGATGGAAAAGTATGGTTGACAGGGAAACACTAGCGTTCTCATTGTCTGCTATACTCCCCAAATAGACTGTAAACTCATGGTCAGGAGTATTTTTTAAAATTATTTTTACTTATGTAAGTAATGCATTATTAAATTATCTGAGTTAAAAAATTAAAACAGTCTCCATAAGTCTAAAGACTCCCACTGATCAGCCTTTCCTAGAAGGTAAACACTCAATTACTATTATCAGTTTGATATGCTATGCATTGACCTAGAATATGTATAGTTATAAAAATGTATCACATTGTATATGTTGCTCTACAGCATGGTTCTTTTATTCACCAGGTGTCTTGTCAGTTTACCTGTAAAGCTTATGTAGATGTACCTCAGTCCTTTGAACTGCAGCATAATAGTTCTTTAAATGGGTAATCATCTTTTTTTTTTGGATCGCTGCACATTTGTTTCCTATTTTTTATTATTATAAACAGTGCTGCCATGAACCACTTTCTATATGCCTCACTGTGCATATTTGCAAGTGCTTCTCTAGAGTGTATACCTAGAAATGGAATTTCTGGGTCAGGCTGTTTATAATATATATATATATATATATATATATATATATTTTTTTTTTTTTTTTGCGGTTCGCGGGCCTCTCACTGTTGTGGCCTCTCCCGTTGCAGGGCACAGGCTCCGGACGCGCAGGCTCAGCGGCCATAGCTCATGGGCCTAGCCACTCCGCAGCATGTGGGATCTTCCCGGACCGGGGCACGAACCCGTGTCCCCTGCATCGGCAGGTGGACTCTCAACCACTGCGCCACCACGGAAGCCCTGTTCGTATTTTTAAAAACATGTATGTATTTATTTAAAACATTTAATGAATAAACTTTTTGAATAGGAAGTAAATGCACATGGTGAAAAATCATTGAAAAGTTGTGATATGAGAAGTAATCTCTTTTATTCTGGAACAGTTCTTTATTGATGCTTGACTTTTATAAATGTTAAATACTACAAGCCAGCTATTTTGTAGTATGTCTTCAATTTGGGTTTGTCTGGTGTTTCCTCATGTTAGTTTTAGGTTATATGTCTTTGGTAGGAATAGCACACAAGCGAGGCTGGTTTCTTATTTTATCCTATCAGGTGATGCATGATTTTCATTAATCTCGTTACTGATGATGTTCAATTTAATCATTTGGTCAAGGTGTTGTCTGTCTGCCAGACTTTTATACTATAAAGCTTTCCTTTTTTTTTGAGTAGAGGTATTTTGAGACTCTGTATATATCTTTCTATTCATCACACTTTTCATCATTCATTCATTCATTTATATTCACACGGGCTCATGGTTTTCTATTTTATTTGGTTAATTATAGTCTGTAATCAATATTTATTTATTTATTTTTCTTTTTTCTTTGGCCGTGCTGAGGGACTTGTGGGATTTTAGCTCCCCAAGCAGGGATCAAACCTGGGCTCCCTTCAGTGGAAGCACAGAGTCCTAACCACTGGACCACCAGGGAATTCCCATGTAATCAATATTTATTTTGGTGTTTATGTTGTCTCAGGTTTGGACAGTGGGAGCCCCTTCAAACTGGCTTCTGGATCCTTTTGACATATCTCTATCATTCTTTGAACATTTTCTTACTTTATCATACAACATGTGTCAGGAGTATCTTGTATTTTCTGGCATCCAGTCCTAGAATCAGCCATTTCTCCAGAATGCCCTGGTTTAATTTGCTGGAGTATGGTATCTAGAAGCCATTATGTTGGTTCTAACTGTGGTAAGTATGTTCATTGCTATTGGGGTGTTACTGTTCCATGTCTTCTCAGTGGACACACATATACATATCTGTGTGTGTGTGTGTGTGTGTATACACATATATACATATATATGTGTGTGTGTGTTTATATAACGTGTAATACATATTATAATGTACATATAATATGCATCTATATATTTTTTGTGTCTGTATATATTGAAAGCTGTGAGTTCACACTAATACCTCCAATTCCAGTTAAATATCCAACACTGCAGTATTCATTGTAATTTTCTTCCTCTCCATATCTGTAACTTCCTTTTCCAGTAGTGAGAAGTCTGTCTCCCACTCTTCCTAAAAGAGGAAGCACTTGTGATGTTTGGTAGACCAATATTAATTCTTCCTCTCTCAACTTGGGGTCTACATGGGACAGTAATTATGCAACGTGAAAACATGGATAATAGAGTTTTGTTTGATAGTTTAATCTGCATTTGATAATTTAATCTTTGAAAATATTAAATTGAGTAGAATCTCTAATTTTACATTTATAGGTATTTATACTATGTTATCACTGCCAAGAGAAGCAAAATCTTAGTTTGATATCTCAGGAGATGATCATACTGTCATACTGCAAATGAGGGAAATGACTTATATGATATGTAATTGTCTTTATAAAAAACTTCCTGACTTTATATCTTTAGTGGAAATAAAAACAACTGGTTCCAAGTTGCAGCTATGAGGAAATCTCTGAGTTTATTTAAAGCATTTATTTAAAAATGTTTCTGGGCTTCCCTGGTGGCGCAGTCGTTGAGAGTCCGCCTGCCGATGCAGGGGACGCGGGTTCGTGCTCCGGTCTGGGAAGATCCCACGTGCCGCGGAGCTGCTGGGCCCATGAGCCATGGCCACTGAGCCTGCGCGTCCGGAGCCTGTGCTCTGCAACGGGAGAGGCCACAACAGTGAGAGGCCCGTGTACCGCAAAAAAAAAAAAAAAAAAAAAAAAAAAAAAAGGGTTTCTTTTTAGTTGGAAAACCTTTTGATAATTTTCTAACCTGCCAGCTACCATTTTATTTTCTAAAATTTATGGTTATCATTAGAATCAGGTATAAAATGTTATACTTTTTCACATTTACATGTTTTAAAATTAAGGAATCTTTAATTAAGGGTGATATTTGATTCATTAATGGTAATGTATTTCTTCTAATAATTATAAGTATCTTAAATGTGGTATCAGCTATTCTTTTTCAGATCTTTGGCCTGGGATCACTTTTCCACCCACACAGTTCCCTTTTCATGTCTTTAGGTACTGCTGACTAGGCTGGGCTTCTCTAATCTCCAGTTTTGGAGATTGATTTTAGCTGTTAAATAGGAAGCTTAAACTCAACATGAACAAAACAAAACCCTTGTTTTTGTTTTTGTTTTCCTTTCAGTTTTATTGAGATATAAATGACATACAGTGCTAAGTTTAAGGTGTACAGCATAATGATTTGACTTACATACATCATGAAATCATTACCACAATAAGTTTAGTGAACATCCATCATCACATATAGATTCAAAATAAAAAGAAAAAGTATTTTTTCCTTGTGATGAGAACTCTTAAGATTTACTTTCCTAACAATTTTCATACATACAGCAGTCTTAATTATATTAATCATGTTGTATATTACATCCCTAATACTTACTTATTTTATAACTGGAAGTTTGTATCTTTTGACCACTTTTATTCAATTCTGCCTCCTTCCACCTCCACCTTGGGTAACCACAAAATCTGATCTCCTTTTCTGAGTTTGTTTGTTTTTGAAGTATAATTGACCTGCAACACTATGTTAGTTTCACATAGTAAAACATAGTGTTTCAGTATTTCTGTGTGTTACAAAATGATCACCACTATACTAGTTACTGTCACCCAACAAAGATATTACATTGACTATATTCTCTACACTGTACACTTCATCCCCATGACTCATTTATTTTTGTAATCGGAATTTTGTACCTCTTAATCTCCCTCACCTATTTTGCTGATCCCCCACCCTCCTTCCCTCTGACAAGCTATTCTCTGTATCTATGACTCTGTTTCTGTTTTGTTATGTTTGTTCATTTGTTGTTTTTTTAGAATCCACACATAATAGAAATCATACATTATATCTTTTTGTCTTTCTTTGTGACTTATTTCACTTTGCACAATACACTCTGGGTCCATCCATGTTGTTGCAAGTGGCAGAATTTCATTCTTTTTTTATGTCTGAGTAATATTCCATTGTATATATATATATATATATATATACATATATATATATATATATATATATATATATATGTACACCACATTTTTAGTCATTCATCTGTTGATGGGCACTTGGGTGCTTCCATATCTTGGCTATTATAAATAGGGCTGCTGTGAACATTGGGGTGCATGTATCTTTTCAAATTAGTGCTTTCATTTTTTTCCAGATATATACCCAGGAGTGAGATTTCTGGATCATGTGGTAGTTCTGTTTCTAGTTTTTTGAGGAACCTCCATACTGTTTTCTATAGTGGCCTCACCAATTTACATTCCCACCAACAGTGCATGAGGGTTCCTTTTTCTTTCTTTTTTTCACATCCTTGCAAACACTTGTCATTTGTTGTCTTTTTTTTTCAAAAATTTCAATTTTTTTTACACATTGCATATCAAAAAGTTTGAAAAAAAAAGTTTCAACAGGAAGTTAGCAAATTCTCATAGATCTGCCTGTTTCTAGCACTTGGGGGAGATGGGATTCTTGTAGTTCTTAGAGACTGGAATCCTGATGGCAGAACTTCAAATGTTCTCATCACTTGCCAAGGAAGTGCCATACTTGATCTTCTTCATTACTTCCTTTTTTCAGTGAAAATGACACTGATTCAACTAATGATCTAGCTTCCTCTTGAGAACAATGGAAAGGGCTATCACATACCTGCACATTTGTCCAATTTATAGCCCCTCCATCACACTTCTCCATAAGCAATGCTTTGCAACATTCATGAGTAGATTTAATAACTTTAAGAGCAAAAGCCTTGTTCTTGAATTCTCCATTAAAAGCTAACTGGTTTTCCAGTTTTCCCTCTGGTATCTTATAAAATCTAAACCAATTAAGCGTAGCTTCTAAGTAACCAGGTTTGTACTTCTTAACATCTTCAATATCATGAAACTTTGAGGCTTCAAGATCATTCACATTGATAGCAATTAATTTCCAGTCTGTTTCACCCTGATCAATAAGAGCCAGAATCCCAGGGATCTTCACATGAACAACATCTCCACAAGAAAGAACCTTTGAGCGTATCTCACAAACATCAATAGGATTATTATCTCCACAGCAGTCTGTGCTCTTATCTTTTCGATGGGGATCTTCCCAAGTCTGAGGGAGGGCACCATAATTCCATATATAACCCTTGTGAGGAAAGATAATTGCCACATAGGGAAGCTTGCCATCCTTTACATCTTGTTTAATGGGATTCAATGACTCCTCTGTGGCAATCTCCATTTTAGCATTTGTCCACGGAGGTACTTCTACAACCATATTAAACAAATTCTCATATTCATCATTTCGTGCTCTCTTTGTAGGAATGCCATTTTCCTCTTCAGAGGAATATCATGAAAGGGGAAATGTAGTGACCAGCTACATTCTTGAAAAAGAGGTGGTAACCAGGAGTGGGGCTGGCTGTGCTCCTCTGTGTGGTACAGGGCCATGGTGCAACACGGCCAGGACCCTGAGCTCGCTCCCTGTGGCAGGTGGGCAGCAGTGGCGGCGGTGGTGGTGGCAGGGGGGGCGCCAACGCTCCAGGCCCAGCTGGTCTGTTGTCTGTTTGATAATAACTATTCTTACATGTGTGAGGTGAGATCTCATCGTGGTTTTGATTTGTATTTCCCTGATGATTAGTGATGTTAAGCATCTTTTCGTGTGCCTGCTGGCCATTTTCTTTGGAAAAATATCAGTTCAGTTCCTCTGCCCATTTTTTAATTGGATTGTTTGTTTTTTTGACATTAAGTTATATGACTTCTTTGTGTACTTTGATATTAACTCCTTATTGGATACATTGTTTGCAGATTTCTTCTCCCATTCTACCGGTGGCCTTTTTGTTTTGTTGGTAGTTTTCTTTGCTGTACTTTTTAGTTTGATGCAGTCCCATTTGTTTATTTGCTTTTGTTTCCTTTGCTTGTTTGTTTTTTAAGTCAAACCTTACCTTCTCACATTTCCCCCTATTTCTATAAGTAGCAACATCCTTCTTTGAGTTTCTGAGGTCAAAAATTTTGCAGTGGGCTTCCCTGGTGGTGCAGTGGTTGGGAGTCCACCTGCCAATGCAGGGGACCGCGGGTTCGTGCCCCGGTCCAGGAGGATCCCACATGCCGCGGAGTGGCTGGGCCCGTGAGCCATGGTCGCTGAGCCTGCGTGTCCGGAGCCTGTGCTCCCCAGCGGGAGAGGCCACAACAGTGAGAGGCCCGTGTGTCGCAAAAAAAAAAAAAAAAATTTGCAGTTAGCTTTGACTTTTTTCTCACTCTCATACCCATAATTGTTCCATCATTAAATCTTTTATAGTATATTCAGATCTGTCTAATGCTCTCTACCTGCTTCCTACTCAGTCTTAGTGATTCAAGCTACCATCATCTCTTGCCTAAATTCTTCTGGTAGCCTCCGAATTGTCTTCCTGCTTCCATGTTTGCCTTACCATCTGTTCTCCACCTTGAAGCCCGACGGATATTTTAAAAACATACATTATATCATTTTACTTCTCTGCTCAAAACTTCCAGGAGCTTCTCTCTTTAACTCAGAAAAAAGCCCAATGGCCTCTGCATACCTTACATTCAATCTAAGTTTTTTCTGCTTCTTTGGCCTCATCTCCAGCATTCTTTCTTTTTCTTGTTCTACTCTAGCCGTACTACTGGCCTTCTTGCTGTTCTTTGAACATACTAAACATTTGCCTACCTCAGGGCCTTTGCAGTTATTATTCTCTCAGGCCGGAATGCTCTTTAATCTGATATTTTCTTGGCTTAAATCCTTCGGTTTTTTCAGGTCTCTTGCTCAAATATCACCTTATCAGAAAAAGCTTTCCTGACTGCCCTAAGTAAAATTAACCTACCTCTCATGCTCCTTATCCCCCTTTCCTGTTTAATATTTTTCCATAGCACTTGTCACCATCTAACATATTTTTTATATAATTAACATTGTACTTTACATACCATCTATCTGAATAAATTATATATATTTAGTATAATGTATGTTGACTTATAGCCCCCACTAGACTCTAAAGTCCATGGAATCAGGGACTTTGATTTTTTTTATTATGTGTCCTCAGTGTTTGTAACAGTTTTTAAAATGTAGTTGGTGTTCCATTAATATTCGTGGGGTAAGTAAATAAATAAATTTACCTTATTAGAGAAAGAATTTACTTTGTTCAGATTCTAATAGTACCAGTCAAGTTAAGACATTTCCTGATGCTTTCTTCTCTCTTTGCCTAGTTCCATCCCTGATGGAAACAGAAGCAATTTTGTGTGTGGAGATGGGAGTTGGATGGGTTAAAGAATTCAAGGGAGGAACTAGAGAAAAAGAAGACCATACCCTTCTCCTCCACTTTAAGTGTCCCAGGTTGAAACTACTACCAGATGGCAGAGGGAAGAAGTTTTAACTTTAAATCAAGTTGGTGTTTTGATTAATAAACTGGACTAGACATTATTATTACTGAGCTAGATTATTCTTGGCTCTAAACGTAACTTAAAAGAAGAGTGTCTAAGAAAATTATGGGACCTTTCCTTACCCAACATTTTCTTCAAAGGACAAGAGAAAAAAATGAATCTGCAGATTGGTTATAAAGGACCTAGTATAAAGGGAATGAATGAAGTTGTTGTTTGTTTGGTTTTTTTTTTGTTTGTTTGCATTCTATGGAGTTCTGCTTAATCAACATAATGGTTACCCTTGTATTGTGCTCTTTATCACAATGGTTAGTAATCTGTTGTTTACGTGTCTGTCTCCCTTACTAGACTATGAGTATAAGAAGAGAGGGCCAGTGTTTTATTAAGCCTGTTTATCCAAGACCCACCATGGTGCCTGAAACATAGCAACCATTTAGTGTTTGTTGAATAGCACCCTCCTCCCCCAGCCTCTCTTCTCACCTCAATTCAAGAGTTACCTGCATACCAAAATACGTTGAGTATCAAAAATGCAATATTTGGCGATATAAAAGAGGCTGATTGCTTAGATATTTAGAGATTATACTGTATTCCAAGGTTTAGATCTGCTTACCACAATGAAAATTTAATATCACTCCATTCTATACTCTAAGGGAAAACCCTTTACTTCTGATGTATCACAGGGTTGCCTTTATTCTTCCTTTCTTGCTCAAGCTCTCAGCCACTTAATCTGTCTCCCCCGGCAGGGTATGAATGTGGCTTTTATGGAATCCAGTGTTTAGAATAAAAGCTGAAAATAATCCTCTTCTCTCCACATCTGGTATTGCTGTGATGCCTTTTAAAGGCAGAGCTTGAACCCTTATTATTTAAAAGTTTGAAAGTCAACATCTTCTGTATGCTTGTGGCAAATGCAAAAAAAATGACGACTTTTTGAAAGACTGTGGAGAGAGCCTGTGTTTTAGTATAAAAACTACAGCATCATTGTCACTATGATCCAGAGGCGAAAAGTTATAAAACATTTCGGCTCAAAGAGATGCCACATGAGTTTAATAATTTTCATGTGGATAATCATTTTCCAAACAAACTGTAGCTTAATCCTACTGTAACTTAATCCCTCCTAGAAAGACAGGAGTGTATCTTCAAACAAACTGCCTAAGCTGTTTGTTCACAGTTTGCTTTTTGATTCAGCAAGACGGATTATGAGGGGTAACACCCAGAGCTGTGACAGCTTTGGCTAAATCCCACCTGGCGTTCAGTTCGTTCTTTTCTCCTTGAAAAAGCTCCCCAAGTTCATAATTCTACAAAAGGCTCAATCAAAATCATTGGAGGAGTGCCTTGGCTTAAGGATGGTGGTAGTGGCGGGGTTGGGGGGTGGTGTTGGGGGAGGGGTTTAATATGCCAAGTAAAAGATCCATTGTTATTGAAAAATTCTCCATTTGTTTTATTTACATAGTGAAAGCAACCCAAGTATGAATCCAATTTGAAAAATGCAGTACTTTGGCTGACTGTGAAGTAAAGGAAAAACATTTAAGTCCTATCCCACTGCTTTTAGTGAGTCTTTCCTGGTCAGTGACAGCCCAGTGACCGTTCTTGGGGCACAGTGCGGCTGCCTTTTTCCTGACCTCTAGACGTTGTTTCTTCCATGGCACTCATCCACAGTCATATTATATATATAATACACATGTGAAACCTCCTCCATCATATTTATTAGCCTATCTCCTTTCTACTATGGTTACTATCACCTTTATTCCCCTCACCCTGGCTAAAAGTGTCAATAGGGAAGGAAAGAAAAATTTGGTAGTCTTTCATTGCATATGAGAGTTCCTGACAGAGGAGTTGCAAAATACAGGACTAAATGGCTACTAAGTATTTCTTTTTTCAGTTGTAGGATGCCGTGTTAGGTATCTCACAGTTCTTTAGTTCCTTGGTTACAATAGGCAAGTTAGTGTTAATTGTTTATGGTCAGCAGCTGTCCACTTTGGGATATCAACATATTGGTCAGTCTTCATTACTCATGAAGTGGGTAGCAGATCATTTGCCATTAATAATTAAAATGCTGACATTTAAGAATAAATTACTTTGGGCTTCCCTGGTGGCGCAGTGGTTGAGAGTCTGCCTGCCGATGCGGGGGACGCGGGTTCGTGCCCCGGTACGGGAGGATCCCACATGCCACGGAGCGGCTGGGCCCGTGGGCCATGGCCGCTGAGCCTGCGCGTCCGGAGCCTGTACTCCGCAACCGGAGAGACCACAACAGTGAGAGGCCCGCGTATCGCAAAAAAAAAAAGAATAAATTACTTTAAAAATGGAGCTAGGGGCTTCCCTGGTGGCACAGTGGTTGAGAGTGTGCCTGCTAATGCAGGGGACACGGGTTCGAGCCCTGGTCTGGGAGGATCCCACATGCCACGGAGCAACTAGGCCAGTGAGCCACAACTACTGAGCATGCGCGTCTGGAGCCTGTGCTCCGCAACAAGAGAGGCCGCGATAGTGAGAGGCCCGCGCACCGCGATGAAGAGTGGCCCCCGCTTGCCACAACTAGAGAAAGCCCTCGCACAGAAACGAAGACCCAACACAGCAAAAATAAATAAATTAATTAATAAACTCCTACCCCCAACATCTTCTTAAAAAAAAAAGGGGGAGCTAAATCAAAACCATCCGTATTTACAGTAAAATCAGTTTATCTTTACTTGCATTGAAGCAGCAAAAGAAAGTGTAGAGTTAGCATGAAGAATTGTTGACAATGTCTATGAGAGTACTACATTCCTGGGAGGACAAAAGGTTAGGAAACACAAATCTTTGCTTCAAAGCCCTAGAAAGTAGAAGCAAGAGATGGCAAAATTAGATTGCCTTATACTCTTTGATCCCTTGTCATCATTCCCTGTATGGACAGTAATTTTGTACCTGATGCTACCTTCCTAAAGTCATTTTTGAGACTTGGTTTCTAACGTATAACTACTTAGCATGCATTTGATCCCATATGCTAACAAGAAAGGAAAACTATAAATCCAATCTTGCTTTGAGATTGAACTATGGATTTCAATTACTATATCAAACCTTATACCTGAATTGTTGTTAAGCGCCAACATTATTTGCATCTAACTTCCTCTTCCTTTATCTGCATACCTATCATGGAAGTGCTAAGCAGGAATACAGGGGCACAAGGGTTGTCAACCTATGGGAAAAGGAAATAAATTTTAGAAATTTGATGTTTGGTCCCTGGATCATTCAAGAGTGGCGGTCTGTTAAAATATTGATGTGTGCATATGGTGTCATCTCTTCAGATATCCTAGTAACAACCTATCTTTGAGACTCAGAACTTGAAGTTTAAGAAGAGCATGAATTGAGAATATGGCATGGTATTAGTCTTTTTCTCTCTTTCAATCTTTGATAGGTGTTGAGGACAATAAACTTGAAGGTTTTTTTGTACTTTGATTAAACAGTTTAATTATTGTATTGTTTTAATATTTTCTGTGGTTTCTGTGTTTTTCACATTTTGCACCATTATTTCAGGTCTTCTGGACCTGAGATTCAAGTACAAGTTGTTGAAATTATTACATTTTTAACAATATATTGGAATCTGACATAATCTTATTTATTATTTTATGTTCAGGTATTTGTTGATGTCAGTTAAAAATTATGGCCTTTATATACATTAATTTATTTGCAACATATTTAAATAAACATATTGAAAGCATCTTTATTTCTAGTATATAGAAACACATATTTTTTAGTTTATACATATGTAACACTTATTTTCAGTGTATGTGTAATAGTCACAAATATTTTCCAGTGGCATTTGAAATGAAATTTTAATTTTTCATTGTTTTTCTTTTAAATTGATCAGTATAACTGATTTCAGTATAATCAGCTTTCATCTTTTTGTGTATGAAATGAATTTCTGCTTTTACCTGGTAATATACTTTTAGGGTAGCTAAGGTTTGGGGATAAAGCAGGGAGTTCCCAGAATGAAAGTGTTAACTCCCTGAAGAAACAGAACTGTGAAGAAATGTAGTGACAATTGTTTGGCACTAGCTAGCACAGGCAGGTTTTAACATGCAAATCCTGTTTTGTTGCTCTTGTTTTCCTGGTACCCAGAGAAAACCCAGATAATCATTGTCACTCCAACCACAACTGCTCAAAATGGGCTCTTATTCAATAAAGAAAATAAAGACCCTTTTAAAATTGGTTTTTGAGGGTCTGAGTTCTGTAGGCTGAAAACAGGGGGAGGAAAACAAATATTTGTTAAGTGATGTGCCTGTGTCTAACATTAAACTAAATGATATGCGATACAAAACAAAAATGCTAATATTTCTATAAACAAGGACCTACAGATAAGATAGATAAAGCACATGTAGGAGTCAGTTTATAAACATGGCATTGTTTTCTACAGGGTTAACATTGTGCAAAATTTTGGGTCATGTACTCCTTGAAAATCTGTTTATAGAATAATACATAGTTACATAAAATTTGTAGGAATTTTACAGAGGAAGGAGGTCTAAGAACCCCTAGAATAGAAAACAGGACAGTAATTTTAGGTTGTTCTTTCTTCGTTATTTATTCAGAGGAATCCTAGATAAGGACATTACTACTCATATATTCTCTTACAGCACCATTTTTCTCATCTTAGATGTTCATGGTTATAAATTAACATTTCTTTGTGTGATTATTTGCTTAATGTCTGCATCCTTAACTTGACTGTAAGCTCCATGCTGGCAGAAATATCCTCAATCACTGTTTCGCTTCCTGTGATGAGCACAGTTCCTGGTACGTAGTAATCACACAAATATTGGTTGAAAGAATTAACAACTGATTGCAGATTTGACATTAAATATACAAGTTAGAGAAGACAGCTAGAGTTACCTGTGCTGGAATTGTCAGGGTGAGTTTGCTGGAGGAGGCAGCACCAGTTCAACCCACATTTATTGAGCACTTACCGTGGGTAGGGCCTTGGGCTCTGCATGGGATGGGGGAGATATCTAGAGCTTATTTTTGCAAGGTGGGAAGTTTTGATGGTCACAGAGGCAGGGAAGAGGCATCTTGGGTGAGGGGAAATAGCAGGTTTAAAGAGTGGTGTGGAATAAGCACAGTGGATGAGAAAACTAGCATTGCTGGTGGATGTTGGATAATTGTAGAAAACACGGTGTGACAAGTTCTGAACTGTTTTGACCAAGATGTTGCCTTAGGTTGCCTTGGGTCTCCATAAGCAGACCTTGTGATGAGGATTCATGTGCAAGTGATTTCTTAGAGAAGTACTCCCAGGAGAAATGAGTCAGGGCGTGAAGGGAAGGGGAAGAAGCCAAATAAGTGTGTGTGTTTTTTTAGGCAAAGTCCCAGTTTCAGCCTGATCCTGCCAGGGAGTTCTGAAGTGTAAATTACACCTCAGAATATGTCCAAATCCAGGCAAGGGAGCTAGGCTGTCACACTCCCACATTATTTGGGCATCAACTGCTGGTTATCCCAGGGGATGTAAACTCCCAGGCCCTCCCTGTTTTCTTTGCAGGAGCAGGGACAAAGTAGCTCTAGTAGCTCCAGGGCAGTCATTGGAAGAGAGTAGTATGTGCTGATAATTATTAAAAGCAAATCACCCCAAAGCCAAGGAATGGACACACAGAAAGGTCAGAAGGATGGTAAAGCCTCTGGGGAGAGCACCTGCAGTGACTGCCACAGGAGTTCTAGCTTGACTTAGTAAGCAATATAGATTCATCACAGTGGTTCCCAAATCTGGCTACACGTTAGAAACACCAGAGGAACTTTTAAAGAAAAATTCATGACTTGCTCTGACTCAGATGAATTAAATTAGAACCTCTTCAGGTAGAACTTTGGCATCAGTGCTTTTTTTAAAAAGCTCCTCCCTTGGAGTCAAAGGATTGACTGGATTACAGGCTCCAGGGCAAGGATGTGGCAGGATGTAAGTGTAAATAGTATTTTTAGGGAGATAAAGAGGCAGAATTTTATAGGCTGTATTCAGGGGAGAAAAAACTGGAGGAGGTAAAGTTTTAACAAAAGGTGATGACATGGACTGCGATGGTGGCAGAGAAAATGGAGATTAAAGGAACAAACTTGAGAGAAATTTTAAGGAAAAATCCAGGAGATTTAATAACTGATTGAATGTAAGAGATGGAGGAGTCAAAGATGGCTTGAAGATTTCCAGGCTGGGAGTCTGGCTTTGAAGCAATGTTCTTTGAAGTACTATGATGCTCAGACTGTGTGGAAAGTTATTTTAGCATAACCCTTTGACATTTTCTGGAGAAGGGAAGGTGCTTATTATTAATAAGGAAGCTTGTCTTCCTTATTATTCTTTGTTCACAAGTTAGACATTCTACTAACTCTTTTAGGCTAAAAGTGATTGTTTAGATCATATGATCCATAATATAATGAAAGTAAATATATCTTATGTGGCCTGAGAAATTTGTTCCCATGGAACTTGGAGCTTGGGTGTTCAGAAATGGTGTTCATAATTCTGTCATATTCTGCTAGTGTCAATATTCCAGTTGACAGAATTGGCACTGGTTACTTCTGCTATTAATACTGCTAAATATACAAGTTTATAGCCATCTATCTTTCCTTATATCTTAGTCATAAATTGTAACCCTTGATATAACTAGATATATCTTTATATATAACTATGGGCTGGAGTTATATATAACTGTGGGTTCCTTAGACCACGTGATGTCAGACTGACTTCTGGGAAGTATGTGGGCTGGAGATTGAGCTAAACCATGCAGGTAATATTCAGTCAATCATGCCTGCATATTAAACCCCCATAAAAACTCTGGACGTGGACGTTTGGGTGAGCCTCCTTAGCTGGGAGTACTCTTAGAGTATTGTCATATATAGGTGCTGGAAGAGTAATGCATCTCTGAGGATGGTGAAAGCTTTGCATCTGGAACCCTTCCAGATTTTGCCCTATGCACGTTTTCCTTTGGTTGATTCTAACTTGTATCCTTTTGCTATAATAAAACTATAATGATAAGTCTAATGTTTTCCCAAGTCCTATGAGTTGTTCTAGTGAACCATCAAACCTGTGGGTGGTCATGAGAACTCCCCTGAATTTTTAGCTAGCTGGTCTGAAGTAAGGGTGTCCTTTTGGGAACACTGAACTTGTGCCTGGTGTCTGAAATGAGAGCAGTCTTGAGACTGTTCCCTCTGGTTTTTCACTTGGTGTCAGAAGTCTTGGGCATACTTGGCAGTCTGGAGGACTATGCCCTTAACCTTGAGTCTGACCAACTTTGGGTGATGGTCAAGCAGAGCACTGCATAGGATTGATATATAAACAGATAGGGAAGTTCTATTTCTGGAAATGTTAAACTAGGGATGTTAAGGAAAGATGTAGTTGTCTTGCCGGTAGTCATGTTGTCTACCATGTGGTGATAGCCTGCATGCAGAATGTAGCTAGGTAGAGTAATAAAATCATGAAATGGAGAAAGAAAGCTCTGATAATGTTGTTTGAGCCCACTGATTTCACTGTGCCAGACACCATATGTATCTATGACTTCCTGGTTCAGTAAGTCATTAAATTTCCTTTTCAATTAAACTAGTTTGAACTGGCCTCCACCACTGCAGTCTAAGAGTTTGCCAAACACTTGTTCTTGGGACCCAGTGCTTTTCCTAGAGGATCACAAACCTCCACATGTATTGCTGAGTGAAATTTTGATCAAGAATTTCCTTATTTTCATGAAACCCTGATAATCACTTAGAACTTCATTTCAAATGTACTTTAAACTTTTTTTTTTATTAAGGAAGAAGCATTATCCTTGTTAAAACATTTCATTAATGAGTGACCAAGTTTATCCTCTTGAATTATATTATCTAACTGTAGTTTTTGGTGTGGAAATTGAGAATAAGGGGGAAATGTAGAGTCCAAAAGATTCTGGAAATACTTATACTTAAAAAAATTTCTTTGTCGAGCATATAACTAATAAAAGGAAATAACTAATAAAAATTTGATGTTTGGGTGCACAAACTTGGGTTTGGGAGCAAATTCTTTTGGATTAAAATTATATGACGTGTAAATTTCCATATACGGAAATTAACCTGTCTACAAATCTGTATAGAATTTATTCAAGGACAGATTATATATACATATACACATTTAAAATAATTATTGAATTTTTCCTATTAGAAAGCAATAAATACTTATTTTAGAAAAGGGAAAAAATGTTCATTCGTTCAAGATATGTCTTTAGCACCTATAATATATGAGACATTCTCAAAAGATTGCAATGAACAAGACAAATGTATTTTTGCTCTCATGCAGATTAAATTTTGTGGTATAAAAGAAAATAGAATTATCCATAATCCTACTCTCTGAAAGAACAAGGTTAATATTTTAGTGTATTTCCAACATACATGCTTGAGTGGGGTGTGTGTGTGTGTGTGTGTGTAGTGCAATTGAAATAATATTCTGCATACAGTTTTGGATTCTGCTTTTTCCTTTAGCTTTTTTTTTTGTGTGTTGTACGCGGGCCTCTCACCGCCGCGGCCTCTCCCGTTGCGGAGCACAGGCTCCGGACGCGCAGGCTCAGCGGCCATGGCCCACGGGCCCAGCCGCTCCGCGGCACGTGGGATCCTCCCAGACCCGGGCACGAACCCACATCCCCTGCATCGGCAGGCAGACCCTCAACCACTGCGCCACCAGGGAAGCCCTCCTTTAGCTTTTTATTTTTAATCTTACCTTTGGCTATTTAACATTCTTCAAAAACATTAGTTTTAATGGCTATTAATATTGTAAGTCATATTTATTTACCTTTAAAAAAATCTTTTTTTAAAATTACCACACTGTGATGAGTAAGTAGTTTTGTCCACATACTTTTGTCTAAACCATGCCTATTTCATTAAGATACATTCTTGAAATGAAATGAGTGGCTAAAAAGACAGGAATATTTTAGAGTTTCAATTTCATAAATCTGAATTTTTCCCTAGAAAGGGAGATTCCTGCCAAAGAAGAGTTAGAAAATGCTTATCTCATTTCACTTTTGCCATAGTTAAATATTGATGTACATTTCTTGCTAGCATTGTTTTACGCTTGTGTTTCTGTTCAAGGATGCTATTCTGCAGTATAAGTTCTAACTAGTTATTTCAGGCATATGGGAAATCAGTTATTTTCTTCTTTTTTAGTAAATTTATTTATTTTATTTATTAATTTTTGGCTGTGTTGGGTCTTCATTGCTGTGCACAGGCTTTCTCTAACGGCGAGTGGGGGCTACTCTTCGTTGTGATGTGTGGGCTTCTCATTGCGATGGCTTTTCTTGTTGGAGAGCACGGGCTCTAGGCGTGCGGGCTTCAGTAGTTGTGGCACACAAGCTCAGTAGTTGTGGCTCGTGGGCTCTAGAGCGCAGGGTCAGTAGTTGTGCCACACGGGCTTAGCTGCTCCGCAGCATGTGGGATCTTCCTGGACCAGGGCTCGAACCTGTGTCCCCTGCATTGGCAGGCGGATTCTTAGCCACTGCACCACCAGGGCGCCACCAGGGAAGCCCATTCTCCAGCAATGGTCTTGGTATTGGAGCAACAATCAAGCTCACAAAACACAATAGGCTTCACCCAGCTTTAAGTCAATTTAGCATTAGGAAAAGATACAGATGGACAAGAGAACAGCATGCACAACAACAACATAGAAGAGAGTTTATGAGTTTTCAGGCACAGATTCCAATGTTCCAGTTACTTCACACTTGATATATGCATGGTGTTAAGAAATGGGGCTATGTGGTAGACCATCTCAACTTTTATATAGCTTATCAAGTAACCTCTTTAGGGATACAGGAGTAGAGTCCATTCTCCAGGGCTGCTGCATCTTATCAATATAGATTCCTCACTCTAATTTCAACAACGAGGTACAAGTGCTTGGTTTGTACAAATTCTTAGCTAGAGATTATTATTTATTTTGCAATCATTGTAGATCTACTCCTCACAATTCCTTGAGCTAGCAGGAGCCATCCATGAGGATAGAGGAAAGGAGCCAGCTGTTAACTCTTCCCTTTGATCCTGTATCTAGAATTTTTATTAAACATTCTTCGTAATTCTAAGACTTTTAGAGTTTATTATCTTGTATGTGTGTGTGTGTGTGTGTGTGTGTTGCAGGCAA
This sequence comes from Mesoplodon bidens, assembly GCF_964165515.1. Taxonomy (NCBI): domain Eukaryota; kingdom Metazoa; phylum Chordata; class Mammalia; order Artiodactyla; family Ziphiidae; genus Mesoplodon; species Mesoplodon bidens. Next base: position 46,876 of record NW_027672101.1, read on the forward strand.
ATAGTTATTTCATGTACAGTTTATGAGAAAGGGTGTATACGTTAAGGCTATGGTCTCTGAAAGCAGTCTGCCTGGAGCAAATCCCAACTTCTGCCTTTACTTAAGTTACTTGCATTCCCCTTGCTTTACCTTTAAAATGAAGATAATAATAGCATTTATATCATAGAATTCCTTGATGGATTAAGTGAGATAATGTATGTAAGGCAGTTAATTCCTGGTACCTAATAACTGTATTAGATACTATTTTACATTCTTGCTCAATAGTTGTAGCTCTTGTTTTCTACTTAATGTCTCAATGCCAGGTTAGTTTCCATAACAATTTAAAATAGTGATCTCTGATAATAAGCATACTTGCTCCTAATTCTTGTAGAGAGCTCTTTAGTGCTCATTGTTAAATAAGTTCATTGTTAAGTTTAAAACATTTTTATTATTATTCCTTTTAACGATGTAAGGTAAATATACTTGTTAGATTGTTTTTGGCTGCAAGTAAAAGAAACATCAACATAGTGATTAAACTATGTCACCATAAACACAAAACACTGCTTTCCTATCAATACTGTTCACTCCATACTTAGACAGGTTTCCCTCATGGTCTAATGATGGATTCCAGTGATAACACCATACATATTCACATTGAGCAAATGAGGGAAGTCAACTTCTTGTGATTCTCTTAAGAAATTTACTTTCCTAGTAAATTTAAGTTTATCTGTGAACTAATCATTGACTAGCAGGAAGAGATTGGCCTAAATTAATCAGGATCTAAATTATTCAAGAAAGTTAGATGGTTACTTCCATGCCTTGACTATTGTAAACAGTGCTGCAGTGAACATTGGAAACAATCTAAATGTCCATCGATAGGTGAATGGGTAAAGAAGATGTGGTACATATAGACAATGGAATATTGCTTAGTCATTAAAAAGAATGAAATAATGCCATTTGCAGCAACATGGATGGATCTGGAGATTATCATACTAAGTGAAGTAAGTCGGACAGAGAAAGACAAATATCATATGATATTGCTTATATGCGGAATCTAAAAAAATGATACAAATGAACTTATTTACAAAACAGAAACAGACTCACAGACTTAGAGAATGAACTTATGGTTGCTGGGGGGAAGGGTGTGGGGAGGAATAGATTGGGCGTTTGAGATTGACATGCATACACTGCTATATTTAAAATAGATAACCAACAAGGACCTACTGTATAGCACAGGGAACTCTGCTCAATATTCTGTAATAACCTAAATGCAAAAATAATTTGAAAAAGCATAGATACCTGTATATGTAAAAAACAAAACAAAACAAAACATAGCTGCTTTTGGTGATTGAGGATTGTGCCATGACAGCAGCTACTCTTGTTATGAATGTTACTATTAACCAGTAAAAAAAATTATAAGTAAAACTGGGAATGGGATCTCAGTGATGAGAAGAATATAAATGCCTTAGTCTTCACCTAGCTTCATAAGCCTTAGATACACATAAATGAGGACCTTTTCCTTCTTTAAACAAATATTTACTCAGCACTGCTATGTACTAGGCACTAGACTAGGCATTGAGGATAAAAAGAATAAGACTGGTTATTTTCCTGCCATCACATAACTTGAAATTTCTCTGGAAAGACAGATGATTACACAAATAGAGTGTGATACGGCTCTGAATTTTTGGGGGGATACCAGGGAATGTTTCTCAGAGGAAATGCCTTGTGAACTTATGTCTGAAAGATCAATAAGACTTGACTGGTAAAGTCCGAGGGGAGAGGGAGAAGGAACCAGGGCAGGGGAATAGGATGTATCAAGATGCAAAAGTAAGAGACAGCCCGGAACCTTAAAGGCACTGGAAAGAGTTTGGTGTGACAGTAGGACAGAGTTGTGTGGGGAGGGGCTGGAGGTGAAGAGTCTTGGAAGCCTTGTTAAGTTCTGACTTTGTCTGAAGAATCCTGGGAAAATTTACAACAGGTTTGAGCTGGGGCATGGCACAAATTGGGGAATTGGCATTTACAGAAGATTGTGGGGATTAAGAATGGATCCAAATTGGAGGCATTTGTAGTGGTCTAGGTGAGTGATAGTGATGGCATGTGTTAAGGATGGTGGCAGTCATGTTGGAGAGATGAACAGAATTGAAACATAATTCTTTTATTTACCATTAACCTGGTGCTTGATTAAGCAGTGAGAGAGAAGTCACAGATGGCTCCCATGTTTCTGACTTGGGTAACAGTGCTACCATTCAGCGACATAGAAACACTGGAGTACACAGCATTGAGAAGATGATGGATTTAATTTCTGCCATGTTGAGTTCAATGTTCTTAGATGCCTCTAAGCAGAGCTTTCCAGTCAGAAGTTGGCTATGGGGCTCCGGTTGTATATCTATATACATATATATATTAAGCAGCTTTATTGATATATAATTCATTTAAGATATAATCCTCCCATTTTGTGTGCATTTTCTTTATCCATTCATCCATCTGTGGACACTTAGGTTGTTTCCCTATCTTGGCTGTTCTAAATAATGCTTCAGTGAACATGGTGGTGTAAGTATCTTTTTGAGTTAGTGTTGTCATTTTCTTCAGATGAGTGCCCAGAAGTGGGATTGCTGGATCATATGGTAGTTTTATTTTAAATTTTTTGAGGAACCTTCATACTGTTTTCCATAGTGACTGCACTAATTTACGTTCCTATCAACAGTGCACAAGGCTCCCCTTTTCTCCACATCTTTGCCAACACTTATTATATCTTGCTGTTTTTTAAAATTGAGGTATAGTTGACATATAATATTCTATTCATTTCAGGTGTACAGCAGAGTGATTCAAAATTTTTATAGATTATACTCCATTTAAAGTTATTATAAAATATTGGCTATATTTCCTGTGCTGTACAATATCTCCTTGTAGCTTATTTATTTTATGCACAGTATTGTTTGTACCTCTTAACCCCTACCCCTATCTTGCCCCTCCCCACCTCTCTCTCCCCACTGGTAACCACTAGTTTGTTCTCTATATCTGTGAGTCTGTTTCTTTTTTGTTTTATTCACTAGTTTGTTGGATATTTTAGGTTCCACATATAAGTAATATATACAATATTTGTCTTTCTCTTTCTGACGTATTTCACTAATCATAATATCACCCAGGTCCATCCATGTTGTTGCAAATGGCAAAATTTCATTCTTTTATTTTTTTATGACCAACTAGTATTCCATCGCATGTATATATCATGTTTCTTTATACATTTATCTGTTGGTGAACACTTAGGTTGCTTTCATATCTTGGCTATTATAAATAATGCTGCTCTGAACATTGGGGTGTATGTGTCCTTTTGAATTAGTGTTTTTTGTTTTGTTCGGATATATACCCAGGAGTGGAATTGCTGGATCACTTGGTAGCTCCAGTTTTAGTTTTTTGAGGAATCGCCATACTGTTCTCCACAGTGGCTGCACCAATTTACATTTCCACCAACAGTGTGCAAGGGCTCCCTTTTCTCCACTCCCTTGCCAACATTTGTTATTTGTTTGTGGTATTTTGAGTCATAGTCATTGTGACAGGTGTGAGGTGATATGTCATTTGCATTTCTCTGACAATTAGTGATGTTGAGCATCTTTTCATGTGCCTGTTGGCCATCCATATGTCTTCTTTAGAAAAATGTCTGTTGAAGTCTTCTGCCTATTTTTCAATCATGTTGTTTGGTTTTTTCATATTGAGTTGTATGAGCTGTTTATATATGTTGGATATTAATCACTTTTGGTCATATCATTTGGAACTATTGGATATTTTCTCCCATTCATGAGGTTGCCTTTTCTTTTTGGCAATGGTTTCCTTTGTTGTGCAAGAGCATTTACATTTAATTAGGCCCCATTTTTAAATTTATGGTTTTTAAAACAATTTATTTTATTGATGTATAGTTAATTTACAATGTTCTGTTAATTTCTGCCGTACAACAAAGTGATTCAGTTATACACACACACGCACACACACACACACACACACACACATCCTTTTTCACATTCTTTTCCATTATGGTTTATCACAGGATATTGAATATAGTTCCCTCTACTATACAGTAGGACCTTGTTGTTTATCCGTTCTCTATAGAATAGTTTGCATCTGCTAATCCCAAACTCCCAATCCATCCCTCCCTCATCCCCCTCCCCCTTGGAGACCACTCACTTGTTTGTGAGTCTGTTTCTGTTTCACACATAAGTTCATTTGTGTCACATTTTAGATTCCATATATAAGTGATATCATATGGTATTACGCTTTTGTTTTCTTTGCCTTAGGACATAGATCCAAAAAACATTGTTATGATTTATATCAAAGTGTGTTCTATGTTTTCTTCCAGGATTTTTATGGTTTTCAGTCTTACATTTAGGTCTTTAATCCATTTTAAGTTTATTTTTGTATAATGTGTGAGAAATGTTCTAATTTCATTCTTTTCCATGTAGCTGTCCAGTTTTCCCAGTGCCGCTTATTGAAGAGACTGTCTTTTCTCCATTGTATATCCTTACTTCTTTTCTTGTAGATTGACTGTAAGTGCGCTGGTTTATTTCTTGGCTCTCTATTCTGTCCCATTGCTCTGTGAGGTTTTTTGTGTGCCAGTACCATGCTGTTTTGATTACTGTAGCTTTGCAATATAGTCCGAAGTCAGGGAGTGTGATACCTTCAGCTCTGTACTTCATCCTCAAGATAGTTTTGGCTATTTGGGGTCTTCCATACAAAATTTCAAATTATTTGTTGTAGTTCTGTGAAAAATGCCATTGGTATTATGATTGGTATTATGATAGAGGTTATATTGAATTTGTAGATTGCCTTGGGTCATTTTAACAGTATTAATTCTTTTATCCATGAATGTGGTATGTCTTTCCATTTGTTTGTGTGTTCTTCAATTTCTTTCATTACTTTCTTTTAGTTTTCATAGTACAGGTGTTTCACTTCCTTAGTTAGATTTATTCTTAGGTATTTTATTCTTTTTGATGTGATCGTAAATGGGCCCAGGGGTCCAAGGCTTGGTGTTGGACTGTTGGTGAGTGGGGCTGCTTTCATGACACAGCTGGCTGCAGGGTCTGGCTTGTACTGAAGCTTGTGCTGGCCTGCTGGTGAGTGGGGCCGAATCCCAGTATGGCTGGCTGAGGGACACAAAGTATCTCAGAGCTGGTGTTGGCCTTCAGGTGGGTGGGATCAGGTCCAGGTTGTCCTGAGGCTGGTGCCTCCCTACTGGTGGGTGAGGCTGTTCCTGAGGCTAGAGTCACCTTACTGGTGAGCAGGGCTGAGGACCAGGGTGTCTTAGGATTGGTGTCTGACCACTGGTGGGTGGAGCTGGGTCCTGAGATCTATGGATGCAGGGCCCTGAGTGTCCTGGGTCAAGTGTCTGCACAATTGTGTGTGGGGCCAAGTCCTGAGCCCTCTAGTGGACAGGGCTGTGTCCAGGTGTGGCTGTGGGCTCAGGATGTTTTAAAGGACCCTACCTGCTGGGGGTGGGGCTATGTTCCTGCCTGGCTAGTTGCTTGGCCTGCAGCACTCCAGTTCTGGTGTGTACAGACTGATGGGCTGGGGCGGGGCTCAGTCCTGAGGCTAATATGCTCGAGGGAGGATTCCAAAATGGCACTTGCCAGCACCAGTGTCCACGTGGTAGAAGGAGCTCACTAAAAATATCTGCTGCCAGTATCTGTGTCCCCAGGGTGAGCGCCAGTTACCTCCTGCGTCTTCATGAGACTCTCCAAGATCAGCTGGTTGGGTGGTTCTGAACCAGGTCCCTTTCAATTTACTGCTTCTGCCCTGGATCCTGGAGTATGTGCAATATTGTGTGTGCCCTTTAAGAGTGGAGTCTATTTCCCACAGCTTTCTGGGTCTTCTGAAAGTAAGCCCCACTGTCCTTCAAAGTCAAATGTTCTGGGGGCTCGTGTTCCTGATGCAGGACCTCCGGGCTGGGGAGCCCAATGTGGAGCTCAGACCCCTTGCTCCTTTGGGAGAACCTCTGCAGTTGTAATTATTCTCCCATTTGTGGGTTGCCCACCTGGGAGCATGGGTGACTCCACCCCTTCTACCTGTCTTGTTGTGGTTCCTTCTTTATATCTTTAGTTGTAGAAGAACTTTTCTGGTAGATTCCAGTCTTTCTCATCAATAGTTACTCTGTAAATAGTTGTAATTTTGGTGTCCCTGTGAGAGAAGAGCTCAGGGTTTTCCTACTCTACCATCTCCTTTCACACCCACCAACCACTAATTTAATATCTATCTTTTTATATTTGCCTGTTCTAGACCTTTCATATAAATGGAATCATACAATGTGTAGGCCTTTGTGACTGGCTTTTTTTACTTAGCATGTTTTGAATGGTTTGCTATTTTTAAAAATTAGATTTTGTATCTTTTTAATGTTAATTTCATAAGATTAATTGGTTCACTTGGCATCTTAAAATATTTGTGTATAATTTCTACAAGGGGATCACTGATTGCTTAGACATTTCAAATAATTTACAGTAAAATCATCTGGTTTTGCAGTAATTTTCTTTTTTCTTGTTGTTTGTTTATTTATTTATTTATTGTCTTATTAGTCATTCATTTTATACACATCAGTGTATACATGTCAGCCCCAATCTCCCAATTCATCACACCACAACCCCCACCCGCCGCTGCTTTCCACCCTTGGTGTCCATACGTTTTTTCTCTACTGCTGTGTCTCAATTTCTGCTCTGAAAACCGGTTCATCTATACCATTTTCTAGGTTCCATATATATGCGTTAATATACAATACTTGTTTTTGTCTTTCTGACTTACTTCACTCTGTATGACAGTCTCTAGATGCATCCACGTCTCTACAAATGACCCAATTTCATTCCTTTTTATGGCTGAGTAATAGTGCGTTGTATATATGTACCATACCTTCTTTATCCATTTGTCTGTCGATGGGCATTTATGTTGTTTCCGTGACCTGGCTATTGTAAATAGTGCTGCAATGAACATTGTGGTGCATGTGTCTTTTTGAATTATGATTTGCTTTGGGTATATGCCCAGTAGTGGGATTGCTGGGTCATATGGTAATTCTATTTTAAGTTCTGTAAGGAACCTCCATACTGTCCTCCACAGCGGCTGTATCAATTTACATTCCCACCAACAGTGCAAGAGGCTTCCCTTTTCTCCACACCCTCTCCAGCATTTGCTGTTTGTAGATTTTCTGATGATGTCCCTTCTAACTGGTGTGAGGTGATACCTCATTGTAGTTTTGATTTGCATTTCTCTAATAATTAGTGATGTTGAGCAGCTTTTCATGTGCTTCTTGGCCATCTGTATGTCTTCTTTGGAGAAATGTCTATTTAGGTCTTCTGCCCATTTTTGGATTGGGTTTTTTTTTTAATATTGAGCTGCATGAGCTGTTTATATATTTTGGAGATTAATCCTTTGTCTGTTAATTTGTTTGAGAATATTTTTCCCATTCTGAGGGTTGTCTTTTTGTCTTGCTTATGGTTTCCTTTGCTGTGCAAAAGCTTTTAAGTTTCATTAGGTCCCATTTGTTTATTTTTGTTTTTATTTCCATTACTGTAGGAGGTGGATTAAAAAAGATCTTGCTGTGATTTATGTCAAAGAGTGTTCTTCCTATGTTTTCCTATAAGAGTTTTATAGTGTCTAGATCTTCCATGTATATACTTTGCCAAGTTTGACCCAGTGATAATATCTTGCAAAACTATAGTACAGTACCACAACCAGGGTATTGACATTGATACACTCAATATACATTTTCACTCAATATATCATTTTCATCACCACGAGAATCTCTCAGGTTGCCCTTTTATATACATACCCACTTCCATCTCGCTCAGCACTGTTAACTCTTAGCAACTACTATAATTTCTGTAATTTTGTCATTTTAAGACTGTTATATAAATGGAGTCATATAATATGTAACCTTTTGGGATTGACTTTTTTTTTTCACTCATCTTAATTCTATGGAGATTCATCCAAAATGTTGTATCAGTAGTTTGATCCTTTTTATTGCTGAGTAGTATTCCATGGTAAATAAACCACAGTTTGCTTATCTGTTCACCTTTTGAAAGACATTTGGGTTGTTTCCAGTTTTGAGCTATAAAGCTGCTATGAACATTTGTGTATAGGTTTTTGGGTGAACATAGTCTTCATTTCTCTGGGATGAATCCCCAGGAATGCAATTGCTAGGTTGTATGGTAGTTGCATGTTATTTCTTTTTCAAAGTGTTTGTACCATTTTACGTTTCCACCGGCAATGCATTAGTCCACTTCCTCTGCATCCTTGTCAGCATTTGATGTTGTCACTATTTTCTCTGATGGTGTATAGTGATATCTCATTGTGATTTCAATTTTTATTTTTTGAGTGACTAATAATGTTGAACATCTTTTCATATGCTTATTTCATATGCTTATTAGCCATCTGTATATCTCTTTTGTGAAAAGTTTCTTCATGTCTTTTGCCCATGTTCTAATTGGATTATTTAATTTTTTATTGTTGAGTTTTCTGAGTTCTTTATATATTTTAGATACTACTTCTGTGTTACATATGTAGTTTGTAGATATTTTCATCCTATCTGTACCTTGTCTTTTTTTTTTTTTTTTTTTTTTCTCTTTTTGCGGTATGCGGGCCTCTCACTGTTGTGGCCTCTCCCGTTGCGGAGCACAGGCTCCGGACGCGCAGGCCCAGCGGCCATGGCTCACGGGCCCAGCTGCTCCGCGGCATATGGGATCCTCCCAGACCGGGGCATGAACCCGTATCCCCTGCATCGGCAGGCGGACTCTCAACCACTGCGCCACCAGGGAGGCCCGGTACCTTGTCTTTTTATCTTCTCAATAGGTTCTTTTGCAGAGCAAAAGTTTTTAAATTTTAATGGGAGTTCAACTTATTTTTTTTGTTATGGGTCATGCCCTTCGTGTCAAATGTGTGAACTCTTTGCCTATCTTTAGATTACAAAGACTCTCCTATTTTTATTCCTAAAAGTTTTGTATATATTTAAATATTTTATGTACTTATTTATCTATCTATCTATCTATTATTTATTTATTTATTTTGGTTGCACTGGGTCTTAGTTGTGGCATGTGGGCTTCTTTTTTTATAAATTTATTTATTTATTTTTATTTTTGGCTGCATTGGGTCTTTGTTGCTGCGCATGGGCTTTCTCTAGTTGTGGTAAGCAGGGACTACTCTTCATTGTGGCCTGCGGCCTTCTCATTGTGGTGGCTTCTCTTGTGGAGCATGGGCTCTAGGCGTGTGAGCTTCAGTTGTTGTGGCTCATGGGCTCTATAGCGCAGGCTCAGTAGTTGTGGCGCATGGGCTTAGTTCCCGGACCAGGGCTTGAACCCGTGTCCCCTGCCTGCATTGGCAGGCAGATTCTTAACCACTGCGCCACCAGGTAAGTCCCAACATGTGGGTTTCTTAGTGGTGGCATGCAGCCTTCATAGTTGCAGCATGTGGATTCTTAGTTGTGGCATGCATGTGGGATCTAGTTCCCCGACCAGGGATCAAACCCAGGCCCCGTGCATTGGGAGCACGGAGTCTTACCCATTGGACCACCAGGGAAGTCCCTATTGTTGTATATTTTACATTTAAGTCTGTGATCCATTTTGAGTAAGTTTTATATAAGGTATGAGACTTACGTTAAGGTTCTGCTGTTTTGGTTTGTATGTTTTGTTTATGTTTTTTTACTCATGAATGTCCACTTGTTCCAGCACCATTTGTTGTTGAAAGGCTGTTTTTACTCCACTGAATTGTTCTTATACTTTGTCAAAATCAATTGGACATATTTGTGTGAGTTTACTTCTGGGTTCTCTATTCTGCGTCATTGATCTATGTGTTTCTTCCTCCATCAATGCCACACACAGTGTTGAGTGTTGTATATGGTTTTATATATATATATATATATATATATATATATATATATATACACACACACACACACACACACACACACATATATGTATGTACATACACATGTATGTATACATACATATATACAGTTGATCTTTGAACAACACAAGTTTGAATTGTACTGGTCCACTTATACATGGGTTTTTTCACTAAATATGTACTACAATACTACATGATCTGCAGATCTGAGAATGAAGAACCAAAAATACAGAGGGCTAACTGCAAATTATATGCAGACTTTCAACTGTATGGGGATCGACACCTTTAACCCCCACATTGTTTAAGGGTTAATTGTAAAAGTGTGTAACAAAATTTGCAATCAGGTAGACTGATCCCTACCACTTTTTTCTTCTTTTTCAAAATTATTTTAGCTATTCTAGTTCTTTTACCTTTGCATATATATTTCAGAATAATATTGTCTATAAGAAATCTTGCTGGGATTTTGATAGGAATTGTGTTACGCTAGTGCATCAAGTCAGAGAGAAATAACATCTTTACTAAAGTGAGCTTCCAGTCCATGAACATGTTATGTCTTTTCATTTCTTCAGATATTCTTTGAATTCTCTCATCAGTGTTTTCAGCCTGCAAGTCCTGTATTTTTTCTTGAGAAACTGTAAGTAGAATTCTGCTTTTAATTTTGGGATTCACATACTAACTGCTCTTATGTAAAAATACCAAAAAATGTTTATTTTGAATCCTGTGACCTTGCTGAGCTCATTTATTCATTCTAGGAGTTTTCTTTTGGTTCATTGGGATTTTCTGTGTACACAATCATATCATCTGCAAATATAGATAATTTCTTTCTTTCTTTCTGATCTCTCTTCACTGTTTTTGCTTCCTGCACTGGTTGGAGTTTCCTTTACTATGTTGAGTAAGAGTGAGGTATGTGGATATCCTTTGCTCCTGATCTTAGTCTTTCACCATAAGTGTTATGTTAGTAGTTTTTGGTAGATGCTCTTTATCAAGTTAAGGAAGTTCCCTCATTTGTCTGTTTTTCTGAAGAGTTTTTTTGAAAACATGAATGGATGTGAATTTTGTCAAATGTTTTTCTGCATTGACTAATCTGATACTGTGATTTTTATTAGCCTGTTATAGATTTTAAAAATATTGAGCCAGGCTTTCATTCTTGGAATAATTTCCACTTAGTCATGAAGTACAATTCTTTTTTTTTTTCTTAACTGCTGAATTCTATTTGTTAATATTTTGTTAAGGATTTTTGCTCCTATGCTCATGAGGGGTATTGGTCTGTAGTCTTCTTTTTTGTGTGCTTGGTCTGTGTGGTTTTTTTTTTTTTTTTTTTTTTTTTTTTGCGGTACGGTGGCCTCTCATTGTTGTGGCCTCTCCCATTGCGGAGCACAGGCTCCGGACGCGCAGGCTCAGCGGCCATGGCTCACGGGCCCAGCCGCTCCGCGGCATGTGGGATCTTCCCGGACCGGGGCACGAACCCATGTCCCCTGCATAGGCAGGCGGACTCGCAACCACTGCGCCACCAGGGAAGCCTGGTCTGTGTGGTTTTGTATCAAAGTAATACTAGCTTCATAAAGTGAACTGAGAAGTGCTCTTTCCTCTGCTGTTTTCTGTAAAAGCTTGTGTAGAATTGGTATTAATTCTTCTTTACATGTTTTATTGAGTTCTCCAGAACAATCATCTGGGCCTGGAGATTTCTTTTATGGAAATTTAAAAATTATAATTCAAGTTCCTTATTAGTTATAGGGTTATTCATCTAATATTTCATATTGAATAAGTTGTAATAATTTGTGATTTTTGAGCAACTGGTCCATGCATCTAAATTGTCATATTTATGTGTGTAGAGTTATTTATAGTATTTCCTTATTATCTGTTTGATATCTATAGGATATATACTTATGTCCTCTGTTTCGTTAATGATATTAAAATTTGTGTCATCTTTCTTTCTTTTCTTTATCATTCCTGTTAGTACATTGGCAATGTTATTGATCTTTTCAAAGGACCAGCTCTTCGTTTCACTGATCTTCTCTATTTTTTTTTCTGTTTTCTATTTAATTGATTTTTTGCTCTTATTTTTATTGTTTTCTTCCTATGGTTGCTTTGGTTTCTTTTGCTCTTCTTTTTCTAGGTTCTTGGGTTGGGAACTTAGATAATTGACTTGGACTTTTTCTCTTTTCTGATGTGTGCATTTAGTACTATCATTTTCCCTCACAGCAATGCTTTAATTTTCTCTCATAAATTTTTAGACATTTTTATTTTCTTTCATTCAGTTTATTTTTTATCATTCCCTTTGAGACTTCCTTTTAATCCACAGTTTATTCAGAAGTGTGTTATTTAGATTCTAAGTGTTTGGAGATTTTCCTGTTATCTTTTATTGATTTCTAGTTTGATTCTGTTGTGATCAGAGAACACACTGTGTATGATTTCAGTTATCTTAAATTTGTTGCAGTTTATTTTATGGTCCTGGACATAGTTTATCTTGGTATATTTTCTGTGGGTACTTGAAAAGAATGGATATTCTGCTCTGGTTGGGTGGAATGTTCTATAAATGTTGATCAGGTCCTATTGGTTGATGGCGTTGGTGAGTTCTTTTGTATCCTTGCTGCTTTTCTGTCTAGTTGTTCTATCAATTATTGAGAGAGGATTGTTGAAGTCTTCAACTATAATTGTACATTTTTCTATTTCTTTTTCAGTTCTAACAATTTTTGCTTTACATGTATTGCAGCTCTGTTGTTCAGTATATACACATTTAAGATTGCTAATCTTGGTGGATTGATCCTTATATCATATAATGTTCCTCCCTGTTTCTGGTAATTTCCTTTGCTCTGAAGTTTATTTTATCTGATATTAATGTAGCCACCTCTGTTTTCTTTAGATTAATATTTGCCTGTTACATCTTTTTCCATCATTTCACTTTCAACCTGCCTATATTGTTATATTTGAAGTGAATTTCTTGTAGATAGCATATAGTTGGGTCTTGTTTCTTAATCTACCATCCTAGTCTCTGGCTTTTAATTAATGTATTTAGACCATTCACATTAATGTAATTTTAATATATTAGGACTTAAGTCTGCTATTTTACTTTTTTTTCTATTGTTCTTTCTTTTTTTCCCCTCCTTTTTCTTTTTCCTGTCTTCCTGTAGGTTACTTAAAATATTTTGGGAATTTAATTTTGATTTATTTATGGTGTTTTTATTGTTTTTTGGTGCTGTGAACATGATATTTATAGTGGTTTTGAGTATATCTTTTTACATAGCTCTTGAATGGTTGTTCTAGCTATTACATTACCTAGACATAATTATCATTCTAGTGATGTGGTTATTCAACCAATTTTCATGAAGTGTAGAAACCTTATCTCCCTTTACCTCCTTTTGCCCTTCACCATTTATAATAAAGTTGGCCTGAATATTTCTGAGACATACATTTAAAACCACATCAGACAGTGTTACAATTTTGTTTCAACCATCAAACATACTTTAGGAGACTCAAGAGGAGAAGGAGAGTCAATTCTATTTATCAGTATTTTTACTTACTGTCTATTTTCAAGAAGACATTCCTGATGTTTCATGATTTCTACTTTAATCATTTGATTTCATTTAGATAATGTCTTTTAGCCATTTTTAAAGGGTGTATCTGTTGGCAACAAATTCTTTTAGTTTTCTTTCCTTTGAGAATATATTGATTTTCCCTTCATTCCTGAAAGATATTTTCACTGAATATAGGCTTCTGATTTCAAAACTATGTTATTTTGATTCTTGAAAAAATGTGCCACTTCCTTGTGGTCTCCGTGATTTCTGATAAGAAAACCACTGTCATTTGAATTGTTTCCCTCCTATCGCTGTATCATTTCCCAGCTGCTTTGAAGATTTTTGTTTTGTCTTTAGTTTTCAGAAGTTTAACTATGTTTTGTCTTGGTATGGATTTCTTTTGGCATTCTCTGGCTTTCAGATTCTTCAGCTCCATATTTGGGATATATGAGGCAATAGGAGAACCAAGGAAGCTCACTCACCATCAGGTCTTTCCTTCAATCCTGAGGTCCCTAGCTGGTCTGTCTTGTTTTCTCTTCTCTTTCCGAGTGCTTTTATATTTGTTTTGTATAAAACATATCCTGGATATTTTACTTGTACCTATTAGCCGGAGAAATAGGGAAAAGTACGTCTACTCCACATTCCCTGAAGTGGAAGTCTACTGGCTTTATTTCAATAATTATTTTCTTTTTAAAAATTTCTTCTTGATATATAATACCTAATCTAGTATCTGTTAATACAGTATATGTAAAGATAGATTTTCTTATTGTTGGCTTGGGAGTTAACTGACTCATATTTAACTACATGGTGGCTAGATATACTTAGTTCTGGTGTAAATTCTAGTGTCTAGATGGTAGGCATTTACCAAATTGGTTCTAACTAACTCATGATAGTATCACCTCTTAGCCCCAAGTCTGATTCTCTGGCAATCTGAGTTAATAAAGTATATATTAGTCTTCTAAATGAAACTTTTTTTTTTTTTTTTTTTTTGCGGTACGCGGGCCTCTCACTGTTGTGGCCTCTCCCGTTGCAGAGCACAGGCTCCGGACGTGCAGGCTCAGCGGCCATGGCTCACGGGCCCAGCTGCTCTGCGGCATGTGGGATCTTCCCAGACCGGGGCACGAACCCGTGTCCCCTGCATCGGCAGGCGGACTCTCAACCACTGCGCCACCAGGGAAGCCCCTAAATGAAACTTTTATAAGTAGTAGTACTAGAAGTAGTTCTTCTAGTCTCTTCTCCCTACCAGATAAAACTGGGTGGGTCACACCACCTAGATATAATGTGTGACTTCTGATCCTCATATGCTCTTTGCCTTCTCTGTCTTCATATTTTTTGGGTGTTGCAGGATATCAAAAGACGTTGGGGAGTCTGAGGAGGGAAAGTGGAAACAGTATTATGGTTTTATCACATCTCTTTTCACTCAGTTGAGATGTAGTTAATCATTTTTTTCTGGTTGGATATAAGCATGCTTCTCCAAGCCAGAGGGTCAGAGAGTGGGTGAGAAAGAAAATTCTTCACCCTTTAGGTGGGTCATCCTTGTTTTCAGAGCGATGCATAGATCAGTCATTGCCTGCTTTGCTCATTTAAGCTCCATTGGTTTAATAGTTAAAGGAAATTCCCTCCAAATTTAGACAATAGTTAGTCAGTTTTTAGTGTTGCTGTTTTTAATCTTTTTTTCTGGGTCCTTTTAGATATTTTTGGAGAAGGGAGCAGCAGCCAGCTAGATGCCATTTAAAACTAAAATCTCCCAGACTGAGTCTTAAGGGAAATTTAAAAGTACAATAAGTCTAAGTGAAAGCAAGTTTTAAAAAATTGAATTGAACAATTAAGTTGCTAAAATAATCTCTTCATTTAAAAATCAATGACATACAAAAATAATTTTATTGTTTGAATTTTTAAACCTTTTCAAATCTTTGAATCAACCTCCTCTTGGTATTTGAATACATGCCATGTGCTGATCTGTAACTGAGCCAGTTTTCACATTTGGGCCTAAATTTAATACTTAATTCTGATAGAGAACATGCAGGTCTTTATAAGCAGCAAACCATTTGTAGACTTTTATTTTAACACTTTCCTAAAACTTAGATTTATTAGTAGTAATTTACATAGATAGATTTCTCAAAGATACTTGCTATTAATTAGCTGCACTATTCTGTCAGTTTAGCAAGGGGGTCCCTTGAGTAGGCTAGAGGTACCACTTAGATATTGCTACATTTAAAAAAAATTCAAATTTAGAATCTTAGGACAGCAACCAGAAGCTTAGAATAGCTGTCTGTAACTCAGCTGGTGTTTCCTGCTGATTTGAACTGGGCCTGGTGAGGCTCACTCACATGTCTACGGTCAGCTGTGAATTGGCTGTTTGACTTTGCTCATCTTGGCCCTGCTCGCTCATGTGTCTAGGGCCTCACCTGGGTCACTGCACTGGTTTACCTCTGTTCCATGTGTCTCATCCTCCAGCAGACTAGCTCAGGCATGTTCTTGTGATGAAGCGGGTGTGGGGGAGCAGAGCACAGAAAGTGTTCCATGTCTCCGGAGGCCTTGGTTTGGACCTGGCAAAGATGTCTCTTCCTGTGCAGTTTATTAGCTAAGCAAGTCACAAGGGTTGACAAAATAGACTCTGTCTATTGATGAAATACAAAGTAACATTTAAAATGTTGTAGATATAGGGAGGGGTGTATAATTATGGCCATTGCACTCAATCACCTCTTTTAGAACGGGGTGGAATTGGGACCAGGACCCTGTTTCATGCCTCCAGACAAGGTTTCTTTTTATTACACTAGCTTTCTTCCTACTTACCTGGTGTATGGAAGAATCATTGTTTATAAGGGAAAAAAGCATTTGTGTGTTAGGGTATGTCTTAGTCCTCAAGTACTGATCTAGATAGTTCTGATGAATTCACATTCTTTTTATCTATTGAGTACTTAGTAGTTCTTCACAAAATCAGTTTTAGAGTAAATAGATGTTATGCAATAGGAAATGTCTGTTGCTTTCCAAATGATATCAGTTTAGTGAATCTTTTGAAGGTTAAGAAGAACTTTTTACATTGCTTTACCTGTTTATTCCTTTTGACTGTAAGTCTCAGGGAACCAGAGTGATAATATCAGGATTGTGTTACTCTAGTTATCAGGGTCTTAGGTTCACTTCATATCTTATATCCTACAAAAGTTATTACTATGAGTGAGTGATTCTTTTTGGAAAGCAAGTTATAGTGTAAGATATAAAGCTTCAAGGTATGTTTTACCTCATGTTGAAATTTTATCAGAGCCCACTCACCCCTCATAATTGCTCTTGCCTTTGTGGATCTGGAGATAGATGAAAAACATAAAGTCGTTATGGAGTTGTGGCAGCTTGTTTGTCCCCGAATCTTTCTACGCCAGTTCCAAAAATCCCCTCCTGCCAAAATTAGGCTTGGAAAAATAACATATTTCGTATGTGATGTATGTTTGAAATTAGTGGGAAATGTAGCCAAGATTTAGAAATTAACAAGGAAAAAGTTATTTCTGAAAACATTTGGGAGCCAAAGAAGAGTGTTTGGCTTAAACCATTAGGGCATTTTATTGTTTAGTAAATTAAATAATTTTTAAAAATCCCAGAAGGGAAACATAACATTTCTTTTTTTAAAGTATGTATGAATAATTCTTATTTAAAAATTATTTGTCACAAATTAAGCAAGTAGTCTAAATGTACCATGTATAGGATAACTAATATTCTGATAATCTGTTAAATATTTTTCTGTATGAAATTTTTTGAAATTAAATCATGTGCATCAGTTTTCTCATATGTGAAAGGGATTTCTGTTAATCTGCTACCTGCAAATACACAGGAGTAGGTGAAGGGATCAGAACAAGAATCAAATCTTCCCTCTTTAATACAGAGCACTGTTTAGACCTAACTTCTTGGTAAGTACATTGTCATATCTATGCTGAATGTAGAATTGTCTTCTTTGTCAACTTTTCTGTTTGAATTCATCTAATTCAAGGCAAGGAACATTCACTAGGCATTGTCTGTACAAGGCAGTGAGATGCTAAGGAGAGATATTAGAAGATTTACAAACTAGTCCCCAACCACAGGAAACTTAAAGTATAGCTGAGAAGAACAGAATTTCTTAAATGGGAGGTATTGTTCTTACCAGGACCCTATTTATGGGAACTTGTGTTCCTTTAGAATCTTAGAGCAGTTTATAAGAAGATGAAGGCCTATCTGGGTTAAGAATCGCAGAGTTGATTTGTTGATTCCATGATTCCAGGCTGGACTCATAGAAATGAAGCCATATGTGTTTTCAAGATCCTCAGAATGACACATTTTGAATAGGTTTTCATCAATTAGAGGAAAAATCTGTTCTGTCATTATAGTGTTTTGCCGTGTCTTCCTACTTTACCTCTTCCCATCATTATCAGATGGGATATTATCAAGGAATTATCAGCCTGTCTGTATGACCTTTGCCCATGAAATAGAGATGTTTGTTTTTGGAGATTGCCTCTGTCTCTTCTTTGTTAGTTTTCAGCATCCTGTGACTTTGAGATGGATTCATCAATAGACTAGACAACTCACTAGAATTATGTAGATATTAAATGTTGACTTAGTCAGATCTTCACTTTTGAGAATTTGAACTGAGAGATCCAGATCCCGAGAGATGGTTCATAATTGTCCCTAATCTGGAAGTTCCTTCTCGGGGCCTGGTTCTGTTTCCTGGTCCTAGTTTCCATGAGCTATCTTTGCATCCTAATAATAAACCTCCCTTTCTTTGAGTAAAAAATAAATAAATAAATGTCAACTTGAGGAAATGTGAGCTGGTTTCAACCAACCAGAGTGCAGGATATTACTAGGTGGTTTGTTAATAGGGAAATCCAGGGTGCTAAAGACTGTAATATTGTCAAATTCTGTAGCACAATGAGGAAGAAATACTGAGTGGATGGCTTTGCCAGCCACTTTAGTAAGGTATCCCATAGAATGCCCCCAGTTTTTATTGATTACCCCATCAGCAGAAAGTAGTGAGTGGGGTTTACAAACTGGATCAACTAGTTATCATTGTATGACATTCATCAGGCCCCTTAACTCTAAGTTCCTGTAAAATAGAACAAATAAAAGTAATTATCTTTCAGAATTCTTCTGAGGACTAAATGAGAAATTACATTGAAAAATGTTTTTAAATATGAAGTGCTATATATATAAAATGCAAAAAGTAGAAGAGCTCAAAGGCCAAATAAATGTAACTGAAGTTTACTCTGGGATGACTATGGAGAACTTATCTTTTGCTCATAAATATTCTGAATTTCAAAGAGCTTTCTGTCTTATATGAATATTAATTGAATACTATGAATAGCTGAAGCCCCTGATGGAAAGTAACGAATGACATGAGAAAATTACAAGCAAAGATTTTAGGAGTTCAGAGAACCAAGGTTATTGTGAGGGCTTCTTACACTGTATTTTTTTAAAATAAATTTTATTTATTTATTTATTTCCTTTTGGCTGCATTGGGTCTTCACTGCTGCACGCGGGCTCTCTCTAATTGCAGCAAGCAGGGGCTACTCTTTGTTGTGGTGCACGGGCTTCTCATTGTGGTGGCTTCTCTTGTTGCGGAGCACGGGCTCTAGGTGTGCAGGCTTCAGTGGTTGTGGCACGTGGGCTCAGTAGTTGTGGCTTGTGGGCTCTACAGCGCAGGCTCAGTAGTTGTGGTGCAGGGGCTTAGTTGCTCTGTGGCATGTGGGATCGTCCCAGACCAGGTCTCGAACCTGTGTCCCCTGCATTGACAGGCAGATTCTTAACCACTGTGCCACCAGAGAAGTCCCGGGAGGGCTTCTTTGTGAGGCAGTACTTTCCCAGGCAATTTAAAGTGGGCTTCTAAGTACTGGCTGGATTTCAACAGGTGAAGATGCCAATGGGAGGTAGGAAGACATTCCAGACACTGGGATGGATGTGAATAGAGCTCAGTAGGTGAAGGTGTTGAGCAAAAGAAAGAGAACTATGGTTTGTGATGAGAGCAGTCCTGAGATCCCTTGTTTGGGAATTCTAGGAGTGGATTATAACTTAGAAGGAAGGAAAGAATGAAGGTGCAAGAAGAGAGGCAAATGTGATAAGAAATGAGAGGAATGGGAACCCAAGAGTGTGGGTAAGGGTTGCCAAATAATAAAATAAAGATCAAAAGGACTTTAAAAAACAAAAATGAGTCTGTTTGTCAGACAGAGAACACCACCAGTGAAAAAATTCACTGAAGTGGACACAGAGGTGGAAATGTGTTATAAAGGGGGTTTCATGTGGTTATGCTAAGAATTGAAAACTAGCACTCTCTCGGTAGGATAGAATGTTCTTTTGTATGTGCTTTTCATTGGTCAGTTTGCTGTTAAAATTCTCCCAAGCATAGTGCTGAAATGCTGTCTAGTGTCCGTAAGCACAAGAAGGCTGTGTTGTGCCTTATGGAGAGAATACATATGTTAGGTGAGCCTCATTCAGGCATAAGTTATAGTCCTGTTGGTCATGAGTTCAACATTAGTGAATCAACAATACCGTATGTATTAAATAAGGTATCTTTAAGCAATAACAGATGTAAAACAAGGTTATGTGTTGATTGGTTGACAAAAATGTTGTGACCAGAGGCTCACAGTAACCTAATCCTGTATTTTCCTTAGGGGCAGTGGTTCAGTATTTGCCAATTTAGTAATTGTGGTGACTTTATAGAACATAATTACTGCAAATAATGAGAATAGAATATATTTTCTCTCTTTCTGTGGGTCGCTTTTTCATTTTCCTGATGGTGTGCTTTAAAGCATAATTGTTTTTGCTTTTGATGGAGTCCAGTCTATTTTTTTTCTTTTATTGCTCATGCTTTTGGTGTCATATCTAAGAATCCTTTGCCAAATTCAAGGCCATAAAGATTTTACCCCCATATTTTCTTCTAAGAGTTTTATAGTTTTAGCTCCTACATTTAGGTCTTTGATCCATTTTGAGTTAATTTTTTTCTTTTCTTTTCTTTTTTTTTTTTTTTTTTTTTTTTTTTGCGATACGCGGGCTTCTCACTGTTGTGGTCTCTCCCGTTGCGGAGCACAGGCTCCAGACGCGCAGGCTCAGCGGCCACGGCTCACAGGCCCAGCCGCTCCGCAGAATGTGGGATCTTCCCGGACCGGGGCACGAACCCGTGTCTCCTGCATCCGCAGGCGGACTCTCAACCACTGCGCCACCAGGGAAGCCCGAGTTAATTTTTTGATATGATGTAAAGTAAGGGTTCAGTTTCATCCTTTTGTGTGTGGTTATCCAGTTGTTCCACACCCTTTGTTTGTAAAGACTATTCTTTCCCCATTGAATGCTCTTGACACTGTTGCTGAAGATCAGTAGACCATAAATGTAAGGGTTCATTTCTGAACTCTCAGTTCTTTTCCATTGATACATATGTTTATTCTTATGCCAGTACCAAAATGTCTTATTTACTGTTGCTTTGTAGTAAGTTTTGAAATCAGGGAGCACAAATCCTACTTTGTTCTTTTTATTTAAGATTATTTTGGCTATCCTGGGTACCGTGAAATTCCATATGAATTTTAGAATCAGCTTGTCAATTTACAAAGAAGTCAGCTGGGATTCTGATGAGGATTGCACTGAACCTGTAAAGCAATTTGGGGAGTATTACCACCTTAACAATGTTGAGTCTTCCTATTCATGAACATGGGATATTTTCTCCATTTACCTAGATTTTTTTTACTATCTTTCAGCACTGTTTTAGAATTTTTAGTATATAAGTTTTACACTTATTAAATTTATTCCTAAATATATTTAAAAATTCCATTTCCCAATTGTTCATTGCAGTCCATCCATTCTTAATTGTTTATAATATCTTAATCATGCCCTGTTGTTTTATGCCTCTAGACCCTCAAAAATACTATTCCCTCAGCTTGGAAAATCTCCCCACCCCCAGTCTCACTGTTGAATTCTTATGAGTCGCTCAAGATTTAGTTCTTGCTCTTATAAAGGATTCTATGATTCTTTCCACAATTTTTTCTTTTTTTAAAGAAAGGACAAAGGAATTAGAAGTGGATTATGGGTTTTTTAAAAAATCAAATATGAGTATTAAGGTAGCCTAGGGGCTTCCCTGGTGGCGCAGTGGTTGAGAGTCTGCCTGCCAATGCAGGGGACACGGGTTCATGCCCCAGTCCGGGAAGATCCCACATGCTACGGAGCGGCTAGGCCCGTGAGCTATGGCCGCTGAACCTGCGCGTCCGGAGCCTGTGCTCCGCAATGGGAGAGGCCACAACAGTGAGAGGCCCGCGTACCGCTAAATAAACAAACAAACAAACAAACAAATAAATCTATAGGCTGATATGCCTGATGAACATAAATGCAAAAATTCTCAGCAAAAGTCTAAATAAATCAATAAGGGTGATACACATTGCTAAAAGAATGGAGAATATATGATCCTTTCAATAGATGCAGAAAAAGCAATTGACAAAATTCAAAACATTTTAAAAAAAAAAGGTAGCCTAGTTCAGTGGTTAAGAGGATTGATTTTTGATCAGACACAGTAGAAGTGGGCCCAAATCCCATTTCTACTATCACCTTTGATTTTTGGGCAACTACTTAACCTCGCTGAACCTCAGTTTTCTTATCTATTAAATGAGGGAAAGGTGTGCACTTCTTGAGTCAAATTACCTTACTTCACGGGCTGTTGAGAGTATTATATGTGTTAATATAGGTAAAGCACTTAGAAGAGTTCCTGGCCCATAGTAAGTCCTAATTATTATATCTACACATTTCTGAAGCCCATGCTATTTTCACCAATCCATACTGTTCATATAAACTGTGCTTGATAAATATTTGTAACTGAAAAAGCCATGGCGATGGTTATGGTAGCAGTTACAGTGGCAGATATTTCAGCTGGAACTCAGTCTTTTTTTAAATTTTTTAATTTAATTTTATTTATTATTTTACACAGCAGGTCCTTATGAGTCATCAATTTTATACACATCTGTGTATATATGTCAATCCCAATCGCCCAGTTCATCACACCACCACACCCACCCCCGCGCCGCTTTCCTCCTTGGTGTCCATACGTTTGTTCTCTACATCTGTGTCTCAATTTCTGCCCTGCAAACTGGTTCATCTGTACCCTTTTTTCTGGGTTCCATATATATGCGTTAATATATGATATTTGTTTTTCTCTTTCTGACTTACTTCACTCTGTATGACAGTCCCTAGATCCATCCACGTCTCAACAAATGACCCAATTTAGTTCGTTTTTATGGCTGAGTAATACTCTATCGTATATATGTACCACATTTTCTTTAGCCGTTCGTCTGTCAATGAGTATTTAGGTTGCTTCCATGACCTGACTATTCTAAATAGTGCTTCAATGAACATTGGGGTGCATGTGTCTTTTTGAATTATGGTTTCCTCTGGGTATATGCCCAGTAGTGGGATTGCTGGGTCATATGGTAATTCTCTTTTTAGTTTTTTAAGGAACCTCCATACTGTTCTCCATAGTGGC
Organism: Mesoplodon bidens; assembly: GCF_964165515.1. Taxonomy (NCBI): domain Eukaryota; kingdom Metazoa; phylum Chordata; class Mammalia; order Artiodactyla; family Ziphiidae; genus Mesoplodon; species Mesoplodon bidens. The sequence continues at coordinate 69,709 of NW_027672101.1, forward strand.
TGTGCCAATTTACATTCCTACCAACAGTACAAGAGGGTTCCCTTTTCTCCACACCCTCTCCAGCATTTGTTGTTTGTAGATTTTCTGATGATGCCCATTCTAACTGGTGTGAGGTGATAGGATACCTCATTGTAGTTTTGATTTGCATTTCTCTAATAATTAGTGATGTTGAGCAGGTTCTCATGTGCTTCTTGGCCACCTGTATGTCTTCTTTGGAGAGATGTCTATTTAGGTCTTCTGCCCATTTTTGGATTGGGTTGTTTGTTTCTTTAATATTGAGCTGCATGAGCTGTTTATATATTTTGGAGATTAATCCCTTATCCATTGATTCATTTGTGAATATTTTTTCCCATTCTTAGGGTTGTCTTTTCATCTTGTTTATGGTTTCCTTTGCTGTGTAAAAGCTTTGAAGTTTCATTAGGTCCCATTTGTTTATTTTTGTTTTTATTTCCATTACTCTAGGAGGTGGATCAAAAAAGATCTTGCTGTGATTTATGTCAAAGAGTGTTCTTCCTATGTTTTCCTCTAAGAGTTTTATAGTGTGCAGTCTTACATTTAGGTCTCGAATCCATTTTGAGTTTATTTTTGTGTATGGTGTTAGGGAGTGTTCTAATTTCATTCTTTTACATGTAGCTGTCCAGTTTTTCCATCACCACGTATTGAAGAGAGTGTCTTTTCTCCATTGTATATCCTTGCCTCCTTTGTCATAGATTAGTTGACCATAGGTGCGTGAGTTTATCTCTGGGCTTTCTATCTTGTTCCATTGATCTATGTTTCAGTTTTTGTGCCAGTACCGTATTGTCTTGATTACTGTAGCTTTGTAGTATAGTCTGAAGCCAGGGAGTCTGATTCCTCCAGCTCCGTTTTTTTCCCTCAAGACTGCTTTGGCTATTCGGGGTCTTTTGTGTCTCCATACAAATTAAAAAATTTTTTGTTCTATTTCTGTAAAAAATGCCATTGGTAATTTGATAGGGATTGCATTGAATCTGTAGATTGCTTTGGGTAGTATAGTCATTTTTACAGTATTGATTCTTCCAATCCCAGAACATGGTACATCTCTCCATCTTTTGCTATCATCTTTAATTTCTTTCATCAGTGTCTTATAGTTTTCTACATACAGGTCTTTTGTCTCCTTAGATAGGTTTATTTCTAGGTATTTTATTTTTTTTGTTGCCGTGGTAAATGGGAGTGTTTCCTTTATTTCTCTTTCAGATTTTTCATCATTAGTGTACAGGAATGCAAGAGATTTCTGTGCATTAATTTTGTATCCTGCAACTTTACCAAATTCATTGATTAGCTCTAGTAGTTTTCTGGTGGCATCTTTAGAATTCTCTATGTATAGTATCATGTCATCTGCAAACAGTGGCAGATTTACTTCTTCTTTTCTAATTTGTATTTTTATTTCTTTTTCTTCTCTGATTGCCGTGGATACGACTTCCAAAACTGTGTTGAATAGTAGTGGTGAGAGTGGACATCCTTGTCTTGTTCCTGATCTTAGAGGAAATGCTTTCAGTTTTTCACCATTGAGAATGATGTTTGCTGTGGGTTTGTCATATATGGCCTTTATTATGTTGAGGTAGGTTCCCTCTATGCCCACTTTCTGGAGAGTTTTTACCAGAAATTCGTGTTGAATTTTGTCATATGGCCTTTATTATGTTGAGGTAGGTTTCCTCTATGCCCACTTTCTGGAGAGTTTTTATCAGAAATGGGTGTTGAATTTTGTCAACAGCTTTTTCTGCATCTATTGAGATGATCATATGGTTTTTCTTCTTCAATTTATTAATATGGTGTATCACATTGATTGATTTATGTATATTGAAGAATCCTTGCATCCCTGGGATTAATCCCACTTGATCATGGTGTATGATCCTTTTAATGTGGTGTTGGATTCTGTTTGCTAGCATTTTGTTGAGGATTTTTGCATCTGTATTCATCAGTGATATTGGTCTGTAATTTTCTTTTCTTGTAGTACCTTTGCCTGCTTTTGGTATCAGGGTGATGGTGGCCTCATGGAAAGAGTTTGGGAGTGTTCCTTCCACTGCAATTTTTTGGAAGAGTTTGAGAAGGGTGGGTGTTAGCTCTTCTCTAAATGTTTGGTAGAATTCGCCTGTGAAGCCATCAGGTCCTGGACTTTTGTTTGTTGGAAGATTTTTAATCACAGTTTCAATTTCATTACTTGTGATTGGTCTATTCATATTTTCTATTTCTTCCTGATTCAATCTTGGAAGGTTATACCTTTCTAAGAATTTGTCCATTTCTTCCAGGTCATCCATTTTTTTGGCATAGAGTTGCTTGTAGTAGTTTCTTAGGATGCTTTGTATTTCTGTGGTGTCTGTTGTAACTTCTCCTTTTTCATTTTTAATTTTATTGATTTGAGTCCTCTCCCTCTTTTTCTTGGTAAGTCTGGCTAATGGTTTAGCAATTTTGTTTATCTTCTCAAAGAACCAGCTTTTAGTTTTATTGATCTTTGCTATTGTTTTCTTTGTTTCTATTTCATTTATTTGTGCTCTGATCTTTATGATTTCTTTCCTTCTGCCAACTTTAGGTTTTGTCTGTTCTTCTTTGTCTAGTTCCTTTAGGTGTAAGGTTAGATTGTTTATTTGAGATTTTTCTTGTTTCTTGAGGTAGGCTTGTGTAGCTATAAACTTCCCTCGTAGAACTGCTTTTGCTGCATCCCATAGGTTTTGGATTGTCGTGTTCTCATTGTCATTTGTCTCCAGGTATTTTTTGATTTCCTCTTTGATTTCTTCAGTGATCTCTTAGTTATTTAGTAACGTATTGTTTAGCCTCCATGTGTTTGTGTTTTTTATGTTATTTTCTCTGTAATTCATTTCTAACTCATAGCATTGTGAAAAGATGCTTGGTATGATTTCAATTTTCTTAAAATTACTGTAGCTTAATTTATGACCCAAGATGTGATCTATCCTGTAGAATGTTCCATGCTCACTTGAGAAGAAAGTGTACTCTGCTGTTTTTGGATGGAATGTCCTATAAATATCAATTAAATCTATGTGGTCTATTATGTCATTTAAAGTGTCTGTTTCCTTATTTGTTTTCATTTTGGATGATCTGTCCATTGGTGTAAGTGAGGTGTTAAACTCCCCCAGTATTACTGTGTTACTGTCGATTTCCTCTTTTATAGCTGATAGCAGTTGCCTTATGTATTGAAGTGCTCCTATGTTGGGTGCATATATATTTATAACTGTTATATCTTCTTCTTGGATTGATCCCTTGATCATTATGTAGTGTCCTTCCTTGTCTGTTGTGACATTCTTTATTTTAAAGTCTATTTTATCTGATATGAGTATAGCTACTCCAGCTTTCTTTTGATTTCCATTTGCATGGAATATCTTTTTCCATCCTCTCACTTTCAGTCTGTATGTGTCCCCAGGTCTGAAGTGGGTCTCTTGTAGACAGCATATAGATGGGTCTTGTTTTTGTATCCATTCATCAAGCCTGTGTATTTTGGTTGGAGCATTTAATCCATTCACGTTTAAGGTAATTATCGATATGTATGTTCCTATGACCATTTTCTTAATTGTTTGGGTTTGTTTTTGTAGGTCCTTTTCTCTTGTGTTTGCCACTTAGAGAAGTTCCTGTAACGTTTGTTGTAGAGCTGGTTTGGTGGTGCCGAATTCTCTTAGCTTTTGCTTGTCTGTAAAGCTTTGGACTTCTCCATCGAATCTGAATAAGATCGTGCTGGGTAGAGTAATCTTTGTTGTAGGTTCTTCCCTTTCCTCACTTTAAATGTATCATGCCACTCCCTTCTGGCTTGTAGGGTTTCTGCTGAGAAATCAACTGTTAACCTTATGGGAGTTCCCTTGTATGTTATTTGTCATTTTTCCCTTGCTGCTGTCAATAATTTTTCGGTGTCTTTAATTTTTGCCAATTGGATTGCTATGTGTCTTGGCATTTTTCTCCTTGGGTTTATCCTGTATGGGACTCTCTGTGCTTCCTGGACTTGAGTGGCTATTTCATTTCCCATGTTAGGAAAGTTTTTGACTATAATCTCTTCAAATATTTTCTCGAGTCCTTTCTCTCTCTCTTCTCCTTCTGGGACCCCTATAATGTGAATGTTGTTGCGTTTAATGTTGTCCCAGAGGTCTCTTAGGCTGTCTTCATTTCTTTTCATTCTTTTATCTTTATTCTGTTCCGCAGCAGTGAATTCCACCATTCTGTCTTCCAGGTCACTTATCCGTTCTTCTGCCTCAGTTATTCTGCTATTGATTCCTTTTAGTGTAGTTCTCATTTCAGTTATTGTATTGTTCATCTCTGTTTGTTTGTTCTTTAGTTCTTCTATATCTTTGTTAAACATTTCTTGCATCTTCTCAATCTTTGCCTCCATTCTTTTTCTGAGGTCCTGGATCATCTTCACTATCATTATTTGGAATTCTTTTTCTGTAAGGTTGCCTATCTCCACTTCATTTAGTTCTTTCTCTTGGGTTTTATCTTGTTCTTTCATCTGGTACATAACCCTCTGCATTTTCATCTTGTCTGTCTTTCTCTGAATGTGGTTTTTGTTCCACAGGCTGCAGGATTGTAGTTCTTCTTGCTTCTGCTGTCTGCCCTCTGGTGGATGAGGCTCTCTAAGAGTCTTGTGCAAGTTTTCTGATGGGAGGGACTGGTGGTGGTTAGAGCTGACTGTTGCTCTGGTGGGCAGAGCTCAGTAAAAGTTTAATCCGCTTGTCTGCTGATGGGTATGGCTGGGTTCCCTCCCTGTTGGTTGTTTGGCCTGAGGCAACTGAACCCTGGAGCCTACCTGGGCTGTTTTGTGGGGCTAATGGCAGACTCTGGGAGGGCTCACGCCAAGGAGTACTTCCCAGAACTTCTGCTGCCAGTGTCCTTGTCCCCACGGTGAGCCACAGCCACCCCCCACCTCTGCAGGAGACCCTCCAACACTAGAAGGTAGGTCTGGTTCAGTCTCCCCTGGGGTCACTGCTCCTTCCCCTGGGTCCCGATGCGCACACTATTTTGTGTGTGCCCTCCAAGATTGGAGTCTCTGTTTCCCGTAGTCCTGTCAAAGTCCTGCAATCAAATCCCAGTAGCCTTCAAAGTGTGATTCTTTAGGAATGCCTCCTCCCGTTGCCGCACCCCCAGGTTGGGAAGCCTGACGTGGGGCTCAGAACCTTCCCTCCAGTGGGTGGACTTCTGTGGTATAAGTGTCCTCCAGTCTTTGAGTCACCTACCCACCAGTTATGGGATTTGATTTTACTGTGTTTACGCCCCTCCTACCATCTCATTGTGGCTTCTCCTTTGTCTTTGGATGTGGCGTATCTTTTTTGGTGAATTCTGGTGTCTTTTTGTCGATGATTGTCCAGCAGCTAGTTGTGATTCTGGAGTTCTTGCAAGAGGGAGTGAGAGTATGTCCTTCTACTCCGCCATCTTGCTTCCTAATCCTGGAACTCAGTCTTGAAGGAGAACATCAAATGCATTTCTTTTCTAATTAAAGTATCAGGATAATACCCAATTACCTTATCATAAGCCAAATGTCAAGCTTTTCCAGCCATCCTCTGAGAGCTGCCTTCTTGGAAATCATTGCTCTTTAATTAAATATACTTTTATGCTACAATTTGTTGGTTTTTTAATTACCCACTGTACTGAGAATTCAAATGGCTAGTATAAGCCAGTAAAATCTACAGAGTATAAATGCTTTGAGGTCTAGTTCTGAGTAATATTCACTTTCCATGAATACCTTAGCACCTAGTAGTACCATAGGTACAGTGAGATGAAAACTTGTGATGATAATTTAAGTAAAGAGCCATAGATATAAAATTCTTAGAATTTTCTCAAGAGCATATAATTTGAAAGTGTATTGGAAAATGTACCTTTTCATAAAGAAAATCAAATTTCTTTCCTGGTTTAATAATCATCTCATTTTTTCAGTAAACTCAAGACCTAAGAAGATTTTCTATGTCGCTGTGCAGATGAGCAAGTTCCTGCAAAAATTATAACCAATTAAGCTCATTTATAAAATATTTTTGATTTATACTGACTGTGTGTGATTTATACTAAGAGCTATTAAAAATGACTTTGCCTGTTTTTTGGACAGTACACCATAAGAATGTGCCAAAAGGGGTCTTAGCATTATGTGCTACAAATGTTATGCAACATGTACTTTAGAAATCACCTCAAACAACTTTGAGTTTGGAAGCAAATTTCAAAGTAGCATGTCCAATGTATTCATGAATTCAGTAAACACAGATAAACATTTGTCCACCATTTTTTTTGTCCATGTTTTTGTAAAAACTAGGACACTAGTCTTACACCTTTGTAGTTTGCTAGAGCCCCATGGGCTATAACTTATAGATTGTATTTATGTAAATCAGTTGAGCTTATACTCTCCTACAGTACCACACCACTGGGAGCTTGAATCTTGTGAGTGGTATAACCAGTGTAAGTGAAGATGCATTTACTCCCTCTTCTGCTACTCATGCTCACTCACGTACACATTTAGGTCCCTAGTGTCTTTGCTCTCAGGATGTTCTTATTCACCCGGACATCATTTCCTATGACCTTTTTTCTTTCCTTGTCCAAAGGCTAATTTTACAATGATCATGTTAAGTCAATTCTCAACAAGTGTTTGTGTACCTAATGCTGTTTCTTACTGGGATATTAATGGCAGTGAAGAATTAGATCATTAGGTTTTGCCTTACATTTATTTTTGCATCTGGAACAAACTCTGGAGTTTCTGTCATGTAGATTTCTTACATTCATTCATGTATTCATTCAGTCAGTCTCCCATCACAAACAGTTACTGTTGTATACTTAGTACCAGGCATTTCTGCAGGGCTCTGAAGACACATTGATAAATGAGAGAGGTCCTGTTTTGTTTAGTTAGTTGTTTAACTCTAGGGGCCTGTTTTCCTACTAGACTGTACATATTATGAAGGTAGAGACCGTGTTTGTTTTGTTTCTCCTGTGTCTTGTTCCTGATACTGTCACTTAATAAATAATTGTTGGTTAAATGACTTGACAGTCCATGGAGAATTACTCAATTTTATATATTTTAAAGACTGAAAAAGGAAATTTTTTCTGTAATTTATTAGGAGGAGGGGCAAAGTGGGCCTTAAAATGAAATGAATCTTATACATATTCATTTGTTAAAGTGCACAGTTATCTTTGGTAGAAAGCTTGGAAAAGAATATTAGAGCTGTGAGTGACTTAGTAATCAACTAGGAAAGTCTCTCCTGCCTTTCGAGTGAGGCTAGAAAAATTAAGGGGATCACCTATGGTCCCGCAGTTGTCATGCAGTAGATCTGGGACTTACCCCAGGTTTTAAGAGTGTCAGATCTCTGATCATCTTATCACTATGACAGTGTGTGAGGAGCACTTCAAGATAGTGATTCTTTGTTTTATACTTTAGCCTTTAGACATCAAGGTGAAATTATATCACCCTAGATAAAGATCTTAACCCTGGAGAAACTTCCTTAAGCAAATCAGGATAATCAAATGTGGCAGATGTTAGTTGGCATCACATTTCAGGAAAAATAACTTGAGTTGGCTGAGTCCTAGAGCTTATACTTGCGTCTTGCATGAAAATGTTGCATGAAAATGTGTTGGGGCTTTGACATGTGTGGCAACCAATTCTCAAAGGAGTGAGTCACACCTCCTCCTACTCTGCAACTGTCATTGCTGGCTTCAGGCAAAAGGTTGGAAACACTGTAGTCATGTGGCTTGGCTTGCTGAGAGAGAAGAGGCCATGAGCCAGGAGAAGGCAGCACTAGAGATAAGTCAGGAAGAATATGGGACAACGTGAGGGTAAAAATGGAACCCCAGAGAAGGGGACTGACCATTGAACATAAAATCCAAGAAGGAATGAGGCTAATCTAGAGCATTTTTAAAGATCTGTCGGCTTTAATTCTTGCAAAGAGGAAAGGGAGATACAATCTTGAAGATGCTCAGTAGAGAGAAGGGATTTGAGTGGGTTGCATTAGCCAGGGAAATTTATTTCAGGCCAATAAAAGAGAATAGGAATGGGATGGGTAAATTGATTCTAGACAGAAAACTGGGAAACAAGTTAGAACACCTCTTAGGGAATAGTGCTTTGGGTTGGCTTTCACTGGATGGTATCTTGGGAGTGCCTGGCCATCCCTCTTTCAGCCAGAAGCAGTAAACTCATTCCAGTCTTGCTGCTTGTGTGGCATACTGCTAGGCTACTTCACCAAGTTCCTAGCTGGTTCTAGGGTGGGGTTATGACACAGGTATTCATGCCAAATAGCTAAGATATGGCTATGATACTATGGGAACTGACTATATAGTACAAATAATAATCCTGAAACGTTTTGGTTTGAGGTTATCATGGCTACTGTTTATGAGGTCACCTGAGTTGGGATCTTGTGGGAAGGTATGAATTTTTGAAATACAAAAGAAAACTATGCACAAAGAGAGAAAGTAGTAATGGCAGTCCAACTGCCATGGAGTGAGGTGGATGAGGGTAATGGAAGAGGAGTGAACAACTAGAAGGCAGCTGCTACTCATATTCAGAGGTAGCTGAGCTCTAGCTCAGGCAGGAGCATATATTTTTGAGTAGAAGTGGCACATATATATGACTTTCCTGTGAGAAAGGAGCCAAAATTGTGAGACTGGGCACATAACATAAAAGTAATAATTCATGACACTTGTGTGGGCTTTTGGTGTTTACAGTTGTTTTCATATGCTTTCTTTCTTCTTCCTTGTGCAGAACATGTGAAAAGATCTAATTTTATTTCTGTTTTACAGATGAGGATGTTGAGCCTCAGAGTCATGTATATGTCATCTAAGGCCATGCACATACTGAATCAGGGACTAAGCTCAGGTCTTTCGATTCCCAATTCTGAGTTTTCCCTCTCAGATTTTACAGGTTCACTCCAGAGAAGTCTGAGCATTGCTCTGGAATGGTCTTGCCCAGGGCCATTGCAATCTTGATCACCACTGTAAACATTGCACCTAGTCTGATGCCTGGCATGTGGTAGGTTCTCAGTACGTATGTTTTAGGGAAGAATATAAAAAAATGGGGTGAGAAATGTAATGATGTTTAGTGATGATGTGACATTTACTAGACATTTGCTCTAGTAAACTCCAGTACTAGAGCTAGTGCCTTTTCATCTACCACCCACTGTTGGCTACCTGACCCTTTCCTTTTCAGTTACAATGTGAAAGAAAACACAAGGAGGGGTATGGACAACTAATCCAAAGTTCAACTAGTACCTGCCTCAGATTTGGGGTTAAATGTTAGCCTGTATTAAACCACATCATGGATCAACATTATCCTTCCTTCATTAAACACCACTGATGTAGAATATCTGCCAGCTCATATAATATTTCTGGTTTTTTTCCTCCTTCCCCAATCTCCGTGAAGTAGAGTGATAGATTTATTTAATTTACGAATACTTTTCTCCTGTTTTGTTTGCGTTAAATACTCCTTAATGTTATTGTATAATAGTACACATATTTTTAGCATTTTAAAGTTGTTTTGAAATCTCCTTGGGAAAAAGAAGCCTGTTTTCTGCTGCTTCGTTTCTTCCACAATTCTGAATACAATGCTAAGCACTAAATTAGCTTTTTTTTAAAACATCTTTATTGGAGTATAATTGCTTTACATTGTTGTGTTAGTTGCTGCTGTATAACAAAGTGAATCAGCTATACGTATGCATATATCCACGTATCTCCTCCCTCTTGCATCTCCCTCCCACCCTCCTTTTCCCACCCCTCTAGGTGGTCACAGAGCACAAGCTGATCTCCCTGTGCTATGCAGGTGCTTCCCACTAGCTATCTGTTTTACATTTGGTAGTGTATATAGGTGAATGTCACTCTCTCACTTTGTCTCAGCTTACCCTTCCTCCTCCCTCTGTCCTCAAGTCCATTCTCTACGTCTGTGTCTTTATTCATGCACTGCCCCTAGGTTCTTCAGAAACAGTTTTTGATTTTTAGATTCCATATATATGTGTCAGCATACGGTATTTGTTTTCCCTTTCTGACTTACTTCACTCTCTATGACAGACTGTAGGTCCATCCATGTCACTACAAAAACCTCAATTTCGTTTCTTTTTATGGCTGAGTAATTTTCCGTTGTATATATGTGCCACAACTTCTTTATCCATTCATCTGTCGATGGACACTTAGGTTGCTTCCATGTCCTGGCTATTGTAAATAGAGCTGCAATGAACATTGGGGTGCATGTGTCTTTTTGAATTATGGTTTTCTCTGGGTATATGCCCAGTAGTGGGATTGCTGGGTCATATGGTAATTCTCTTTTTAGTTTTTTAAGGAACCTCCATACTGTTCTCCATAGCGGCTGTATCAATTTACATTCCCACCAACAGTGCAAGAGGGTTCCCTTTTCTCCACACCCTCTCCAGCATTTGTTGTTTGTAGGTTTTCTGGTGATGCCCATTCTAACTGGTGTGAGGTGATACCTCATTGTAGTTTTAATTTGCATTTCTCTAATAATTAGTGATGTTGAGCAGATTTTCATGTGCTTCTTGGCCATCTGTATGTCTTCTTTGGAGAAATGTCTGTTTAGGTCTTCTGCCCATTTTTCTATTGGGTTGTTTGTTTTTTTAATATTGAGCTGCATGAGCTGTTTATATATTTTGGAGATTAATCCCTTATATGTTGATTTGTTTGCAAATATTTTCTTCCATTCTGAGGGTTGCCTTTTCGTATTGTTTATGGTTTCCTTTGCTGTGCAAAAGCTTTTAAGTTTCATTAGGTCATTTCATTGTTTATTTTTGTTTTCATTTCCATTACTGTAGGAGGTGGATTAAAAAAGATCTTGCTGTGACTTATGCCAAAGAGTGTTCTTCCTATGTTTTCCTCTAAGAGTTTTATAGTGTGCAGTCTTACATTTAGGTCTCGAATCCATTTTGAGTTTATTTTTGTGTATGGTGTTAGGGAGTGTTCTAATTTCATTCTTTTACATGTAGCTGTCCAGTTTTTCCATCACCACTTATTGAAGAGAGTGTCTTTTCTCCATTGTATATCCTTGCCTCCTTTGTCATAGATTAGTTGACCATAGGTGCGTGGGTTTATCTCTGGGCTTTCTGTCTTGTTCCATTGATCTATGTTTCTGTTTTTGTGCCAGTACCATATTGTCTTGATTACTGTAGCTTTCTAGTATAGTCTGAAGTCAGGGAATCTGATTCCTCCACCTCCACTTTTTTTTTTTTTTTTTTTTTTTTTGCGGTACGTGGGCCTCTCACTGCCGTGGCCTCTCCTGTTGCAGAGCACAGGCTCCGGACGCGCAGGCTCAGCGGCCATGGCTCACGGGCCCAGCTGCTCTGCGGCATGTGGGATCTTCCCGGACCGGGGCATGAACCCGTGTCCCTTGCATCGGCAGGCGGACTCTCAACCACTGCGTCACCAGGGAAGCCCCTCCACGTCCACTTTTTTCCCTCAAGTTTGCTTTGGCTATTTGGGGTCGTTTGTGTCTCCATAGAAATTTTAAGATTTTTTGTTCTAGTTCCATAAAAAATGCCATTGGTAATTTGATAGGGATTGCATTGAATCTGTAGATTGCTTTGGGTAGTATAATCATTTTCACAATATTGATTCTTCCAATCCCAGAACATGTTATATCTCTCCAACTGTTGGTATCATCTTTAATTTCTTTCATCAGTGTCTTTCATCAGTGTCTTAGTTTTCTGCATAGAGGTCTTTTTTCTCCCTAGGTAGATTTATTCCTAAGTATTTTATTTTTTTTGTTGCAATGGTAAATGGGAGTGTTTCCTTAATTTCTCTTTCAGATTTTTCATCATTATAGTATAGGAATGCAAAAGATTTCTGTGCATAAATTTTGTATCTGCAACTTTACCAGATTCATTGATTAGCTCCAGTAGTTTTCTGGTGGCATCTTTAGGATTCTCTATGTATAGTACCATGTCATCTGCAAAGATTGACAGTTTTACCTCTTCTTTTCCAATTTGTATTCATTTTATTTCTTTTTCTTCTCTGATTGCTGTGGCTAGGACTTCCAAAACTATGTTGAATGATAGTGGCGAGGGTGGACATCCTTGTCTTGTTCCTGATCTTAGAGGAAATGCTTTCAGTTTTTCACCATTGAGAATGATGTTTGCTGTGGGTTTGTCATATATGACCTTTATTATGTTGAAGTAGGTCCCCTCTATGCCCACTTTCTGGAGAGTTTTTATCATAAATGGGTGTTGAATTATGTTGAAAGATTTTTCTGCATCTATTGAGATGATTATATGGTTTTTATTCTTCAATTTGTTAATATGGTGTATCACATTGATTGATTCGTGTATATTGAAGAATCCTTGCATCCCTGAGGTAAATTCCACTTGATCATGGTGTATGATGCTTTTAATGTGTTGTTGGATTCAGTTTGCTAGTATTTTCTTGAGGATTTTGGCATCTGTATTCATCAGTGATATTGATCTCTAATTTTCTTTTTTTGCAAATTTCTTTTTTTTGTATTTTTGTGTAGTTTTGGTATCAGCGTGATTGTGGCCTCACACAATGTGTTTGGCAGTGTTCCGTACTCTGCAATTTTTTGGAAGACTTTGAGAAGGATGGGTGTTAGCTCTTCTCTAAATGTTGGATAGAATTCTCCTGTGAAGCCATCTGGTCCTGGACTTCTTTCTGTTGGAAGATTTTTAATCATAGTTTCAATTTCATTACTTGTGATTGGTCTGTTCATATTTTCCATTTCTTTCTGGTTCAGTCTTGGAAGGTTATACCCTTCTAAGAAATTGTCCATTTCTTCGAGGTTGTTCATTTTTATTGGCATAGAGTTGCTTGTAGTAGTCTCTTAGGATGCTTTGTATTTCTGCGGTGTCTGTTGTAACTTCTCCTTTTTCATTTTGAACTTTATTGATTTGAGTCCTCTCCCTCTTTTTCTTGATGAGCCTGGCTAATGGTTTATCAATATTGTTTATCTTCTCAGAGAACCATTTTTTTAGTTTCATTGATCTTTGCTATTGTTTTCTTTGTTTCTATTTCATTTATTTCTGCTGTGATCTTTATGATTTTTGCCAATTTGATTACTATGTGTCTTGGCGTGTTTCTCTTTGGGTTTATCCAGTTGGGACTCTCTGTGCTTCCTTGACTTGGGTGGCTATTTCCTTTCCCATGTTAGGGAAGTTTTCGACTATAATCTCTTCAGATATTTTCTCGGGTCCTTTCTCTCTCTCTTCTCCTTCTGGGACCCCTATAATGTGAATGTTGTTGCGTTTAATGTTGTCCCAGAGTTCTCTTAGGCTGTCTTCATTGCTTTTCATTCTTTTTTCTTTATTCTGTTCTGCAGCAGTGAATTCCACCATTCTGTCTTCCATGTCACTTATCCGTTCTTCTGCCTCAGTTATTCTGCTATTGATTCCTTCTAGTGTAGTTTTCATTTCAGTTATTGTGTTGTTTATCTGTTTGTTTGTTCTTTAATTCTTCTGTATCTTTGTTAAGCATTTCTTGCATCTTCTCGATCTTTGCCTCCATTCTTTTTCCAAGGTCCTGGATCATCTTCACTATCACTATTCTGAATTCCTTTTCTGGAAGGTTGCCTATCTCTACTTCATTTAGTTGTTTTTCTGGGGTTTTATCTTGTTCCTTCATCTGGTATATAGCCCTCTGCCTTTTCATCTTGTCTCTCTTTCTGTGAATGTGGTTTTTGTTTCACAGGCTGCAGGATTGTAGTTCTTCTTGCTTCTGCTGTCTGCCCTCTGGTGGATGAAGAGGCTTGTGCAAGTTTTCTGATGGGAGGGACTGGTGGTGGTTAGAGCTGACTGTTGCTCTGGTGGGCAGAGCTCAGTAAAACTTTAATCCCCTTGACTGCTGATGGGAGGGGCTGGGTTCCCTCCGTGTTGGTTGTTTGGCCTGAGGCAACCCAACACTGGAGCCTACCTGGGCTCTTTGGTGGGGCTAATGGTGGACTCTGGGAGGGCTCATGCCAAGGAGTACTTCCCAGAACTTCTGCTGCCAGTGTCCTTGTCCCCATGGTGAGCCACAGCTACCCGCTGCCTCTGCAGGAGATTCCCCAACACTAGAAGGTAGGTCTGGTTCTGTCTCACCTTGGGTCACTGCTCCTTGCCCTGGTTCCGATGCACAAACTACTTTGTGTGTGCTCTCCAAGAGTGGAGTCTCTGTTTCCACCAGTTCTGTTGAAGTCCTGCAATCAAATCCCAGTTTACTTCAAAGTCTGATTCTCTAGGAGTTCCTCCTCCCGTTGCCAGACCCCCCAGGTTGGGAAGCCTGATGTGGGTCTCAGAACTTTCACTCCAGTGGGTGGACTTCTGTGGCATAAGTGTTCTCCAGTCTGTGAGTCACCCACCCAGCAGTTATAGGATGTGATTTTACTGTGATTGTGCCCTACTACCGTCTCATTGTGGTTTCTTCTTTGTCTTTGGATGTGGGGTATCTTTTTTGGTGAGTTCCAGTCTTCCTGTCGATGACTGTCCAGCAGCTAGGACTGGACACTGTTATTCTGGTGTTCTCTCAAGAGTGAGTGAGAGCACGTTCTTCTACTCTGCCATCTTGGTTTCAATCTTGTATTTAATTTTTCATAGAGTGTTTAATACGTTTCTTGGCGTGTTTCTCCTTGGATTTATCCTGTATGGGACTCTTCTCGCTTCCTGGACTTGATTGACTATTTCCTTTCCCATATTAGGGAAGTTTTCAACTATAATCTCTTCAAATATTTTCTCAGTCCCTTTCTTTTTCTCTTCTTCTTCTGGGACCCCTGTAATTCGAATGTTGGTGCATTTAATGTTGTCTCAGAGGTCTCTGAGACTGTCCATAATTCTTTTCATTCTTTTTTCTTTAATCTGCTCTGTGGTAGTAATTTCCACTCTTTATCTTCCTTGTCACTTATTCTTTTCCCTCAGTTACTCTGCTATTGATTCCTTTTAGAGAATTTTTAATTTCACTTATTGTGTTGTTCATTATTGTTTGTTTGCTCTTTAGTTCTTCTAGGTCCTTGTTAAATGCTTCTTGTATTTTCTCCATTCTATTTCCAAGATTTTGGATCATCTTTACTATCGTTACTCTGAATTCTTTTTTGGGTATACTCCCTATTTACTTTTCATTTGTTTGGTCTGGTGGGTTTTTTTCCTTGCTCCTTTATCTGCGCCGTATTTCTCTGTCTTCTCATTTTGCCTAACGTACTGTGTTTGGGGTCTCCTTTATGCAGGCTGTAGGTTCATAGTTCCCGTTGTTTTTGCTGTTTGCCCCCAGTGGGTAAGTTTGGTTCAGTGGCTTGCGTAGGCTTCCTGGTGGAGGTGACTGGTGCCTGTGTTCTAGTGGATGAGGCTGGTTCTTGTCTTTCTGGTGGGCAGGGCCACGTCTGGTGGTGTGTTTTGGAGTGTGTATGAACTTAGTGTGATTCTAGGCAGCCTCTCTGCTAAGGGGTGGGGTTGTGTTCCTGCCTTGCTAGTTGTTTGGCATGGGGCGTCCAGCACTGGAGCTTGCTGGCCATTGGGTGCACCTGGGTCTTAGCGTTGAGATGGAGGTCTCTGGGAGAACTCTCACCGATTGATATTACGTGGGGCAGGAGGTTTCTGCTGGTCCAGTGTCCTGAACTCAGCTCTCCCACCTCAGAGGCTCAGGCCTGACACCCAGCCAGAGCACCAAGACCCTGTCAGCCACATGACTGGAGTGCCTTCACAGTTGGAGAAGCAGACCTGCAGTGGCTGTCCGTCTGTGCTGCACATTAGAATCACCTGCTTCTTCCTTGTTTTGCCCCAAAGACAGTGTTCCACAGAGAAAAACAGTAGCCTTGAAAATAGTCACAGCTCTGAGATGGCTTTTTTTTTCCTCTTTGCGCTTATTTGGGTTTCACTTGCTCACAGGTGGCCATGTGCATAGGCCTCGCACCAGGCTCTTCCGATCAGAGTTCCTAGTGCAGAATGGCTGCCACCAACACCTCAGCTCAGTTGGGCTGTGTGCAGAAGTGGGGTGAACGATACTGCAATCCAAGATGGCAGCCAGGGGCCGTGTGCAGAGAGGCTGCGTTAATTAGCTTAATAAGTACCGGATGATGGAGTAATTATATGAAAGGAAAGCAAATTATTCTCCTTAATTCTGTCCATGTCTGTCATTGCATAAAAGTTGTACATGCCTTAGAGATATGAGTTTGTCTGTTATGGGAGAAACATAGTTTTTGATATCAGACACAACTAGGTTTTCATCCCTTTTCAGCACTTAAATACCTATGGGGCTTTGGGTGAGTTTTATAATACTCAGAGCATCAGTTTTGTTACCTTTGAATGGGAATAATAATTCCTGTTTTATAGAGTAATTAAGATAATTACATGAGCTAATGAGAAACCACTAGAATACTGTATAACATATAGCAGGCATTTCATCTTCCTTCTGCTCCACTTTTAAATAATATTCTGTGTGAAAGATGAATTTTAACCTTAGCTCCCGCATTTATAAGATGTATAGTTGTGGACAAACAAGTCAACTTTAGTTTTCTGTAAAATGAGATCAAGAGTGAGGATCAAACATAATAGTTAATGAGAATGGATTTTTTATACTGTAAATCCTTATACAAATGAAAGATATTTAGTACTATCCGTATTTTACTGACTGTGATGAGGCCTAAGAAAGGAGATCATGTTTTTAATTTTCCTGAGTAGAGGAAACTTGCCCAATGAATTTGCAGGTTTCCCAGCCTAAGTCCCTTTTAGGAGACTTGGCCTCAAAGTGGAGTATTTATCCTTTACCTCTTGGTTACAGTGTCTAATTATGATGGAGTTCTAGTTGTTATCATATACATTCTTTAATAAAAGTGTTAAATGTAATATTTTCAGTTGTTTACAGCAAATACCAGCTTTTACTGGCTTCTAGATATTCTTTCAATCCATTGACATGATTCTAGAATCACTTTTTCTCTCCCTCTCTTATCTTCTAAAAATAATTTTGTAGAAAAATGACTTTTGATTATAGTAATAAACATTATAAGAGCTAATAGACATCAAACATTTTATAAAACACATACATTTGTAAGCTTTAGCTTCAAGAATGGAATGGGCAACACACAGAACAGTCATTCATAAAGAACATGAAAAGAAGGTGGATACATAATGCACGTTTCCTTCAGGCATTAGAGGGAAGATTTGTATATGCAAATGCAAGGTTAGTATTAGGCTTACCTCTCTTTTTGAACTCAAATGGCAGCATGAATATTTGGCTTCCGTTAATTGAACCTCCAGAACTTCCTTAGCAAGATTTATCTTTTCACTGGGGGGCATTAATCAAGACAAATTCCACCACAACTGTTGCCACACGTTTCTTACCATGTGCTATGTAGTTAGTTTACCCAGAGCCTCCTTCAAAGGACTATAATTGCAGCACTTCATCTGTCATTCTGGCAGTATTTGATGCCTCTTTTATCCTTCAGTTTTTTTCCTTATATAAACTATTAATATATATGAAAATGCATGTGTCTCTCTTAGGCTCTCATTACCACCTTGCCTGCACTGCTAGTTTTGCATTCAGCTTGCTGTAAACTCAGCATGGATGGTCTAAGTTATGGAAAAGCCAAATGTGAGTGGACAGATTCATAAATTGTAGTCAGGTTGTACACTAGTGAACATATATTTCTTTCTCCTTCCTCTATACCCACACATAAGGCAGTGTGTTTGCATATATACATGCTCTATGAGAGAAGTCTCGGCCACACATAAATAAGTTGATAAAGTCCAGGAGTCACATTACACGTACCAGACATTGAGTTGCAGCTCATGAATCAGCTAGAGCTAACTATAAATAAATGGCCATGTGCTCATTACTGTGCTGGTTATGGGCTTTTTCCAGTGATTGGCTTTTAATCTAAAAATAGGGACCAGTGGGCTGTTTCAAATATTTCATGTCAAGGGAGTAATGTCCATAATCAGCTTCCTCTTTTTTTTTCTTCTTGAATCAGGACTCATTGCTAATACATAATGGCTAGGAAAAATGGCTTCAGGATTTCTGGGTCGTAAATTCACCTTAGATGCCAGAGCACAAAGCCTTATATGACCCTGAATTAATGATTTATCATTCTTGTGTTCCTGTTTACTAACTTTCCGAAATGAATTTGCAATCATGTTACAGTGTCATAAAATTAATCTCAGCTAGTTGATTGGTTTATTTTCTGGGCACCCATTCCATTTTTCATGATTCTTAACTTCTGCTTTCTTGTGCAGTGTATTTATCAGATCTCTTTTGGTTGCAAATGACAGAAATGCAATTTGAAGAGGTTTAAACAGGGAACTGATTGACTTACTTGCTTCCTTCATCTGATGGTGCTCCAACAAGAACAGGGCTTTAGAGAGCAGTCACATGATGTTCTTTTTTTTTTTTTTTTAACAAAGGAGAATCTTACTTATTTCTCTTGAAATTTACCATTTCTGGGTTCTGCCACGTCTTCCAGTTGTTCTCCAGAGCTTAATCCTGGAATAGCAAGGGTGTCTAAGCCCTTTATATGAGAACTTTCAGATAGACAGAACACATAGCAGTGGGAGAAAGATTTTCCTTGCTTCCTTTGGTGGGAGGAAAGAAACCATTTTTCCTTGTTCTATCAAAGCCCCTGTTGGACTTCCATCAGTTAAGCTTATTAAGCATGGTCTGTAAGGGACTAGAAGTAGGACTCTTTCTCCCTGTTTTAAAATGATATAACCAAAATTCTAAAAGACATTTCAGTTCCACAAGACTATGTGGTTACACATAGTTCATCCCTTCAGGACTGTGTTTACTACTTACTTTGTTTCCAAAAGAGTTCTAAAAACATAATATGATGAAAATAGTAATTTTGGTGACCAAAATGCTTTTACATTTTCTGCTGCCTTATTTCCTTTCCCATACCATTTTCAGGTTCTGTCACAATTTTCTCTGGTTTGTGATGACAGATTGACAGATGGAGAAAGGGCCACATGCTTTTCTTCTTAGGGTTCAATATCCTTCATCAACAAGGAGAAGACCTATGCCTCCTTATAGCTACTGGTGTTACGATGTCCCTAACAAATGTCCTCTCATTGTCTTTTGGTCAGGAGTCACCATTTATATCCCCAGCCAGGGAATCCTTCTAGCACGGATAGCTCTTCATAGAGTTGTTCCATACCCACCCTTCAACCTACAGCTGCTTCACATTTGGACTTAAATCCGACACCAGATGGTCTCTCATGTGATTTGCTTCATCTTAAGTTTCCTTGTGTAGCTGGAGTCTTTACATTGATCTAAGTAGGGATTCAGATATGTCTAGGGAATGTCTAATGAACTGGAGGGGCAGCCTGCAAGGAGACTATTTGGATGGGCCAATTAGTAGGAAATTTTCCTTTTTGTTTGTTTCTTTTTTTTTGGCTGGAAGAAGCTGAGGAAGTATGCATTTGAGATGGAAGCCTAGGGAATGAGAGAATGAGGATTACAGCATGAGGTCTTTTTTTTTTTCTGGATTGATCCCTAGGCCTGGCCTCATTGATATTTGTCTAAGCATTTTGGAGAAGAGGCAGAGAGAAAGAAAAAATACAAAAGATAGAGAGTGGGAGAGGGTTGATTTTTAAAGAATGGTTGACTGTAGAATGATACCAAATTCAGATTATTTTGATGTTCTTTTCTCTCTTTATCTACTGTTTCTTAGAGACACATGCTTTGCATAATCATGGGTATTTGGGAATATCGCTGTATAGTGGACTTGCATTATAGTCAACTTTTGATTTTCTGTGTAGGAGATAAGCTATGTGTGCTCCAAGAAATATTCTGTAATTCTTGAGAATGTTTATTGAGGCAAACCACATATCTAAGATCTTCACATAACTGGGGTTTGGGCAAAAAGAGATTATTTTGCTCTTTTCCCACTGACATGAGTTAGGGCCATTGTATTTATCATCTATCTAAATTCTTTTCTTTTGGAAGGAACTATTAATAAAAAACTGATGGCGTCAGTACACTCCATAGCTTCATGAACTTTATCCAGTTTAGAGTATTTAATTCCACTCACTAGAAGTGCTTGATTTGTTGCACAAACAAATCTGTACTCACCCATCTCATACCAGCTCTTTTCCAACACGTTCTTGGGTTCTGATTTAGTTAGCCTATTAAGTAAGTCACATTGGCAGTCTGACCACTGTTTTACAGTCTTAGCAATGTCATCTTCATTATTTATTTACCACAGAAGCTCCAAGAGTACATGATTATTTTTTTAATAAATTTATTTATTTTATTTATTTATTTTTGGCTGCATTGGGTCTTCATTGCTGCATGCGGGCTTTCTCTAGTTGCGGCAAGTGGGGGCTGCTCTTCGTTGTGGTGGGTGGGCTTCTCATTGTGGTGGCTTCTCTTGTTGCAGAGCACAGGCTCTAGGCGCATGGGCTTCAGTAGTTGTGGCATGCAGGCTTCAGTAGTTGTGGCATGGGGACTCTAGAGCGCAGCCTTAGTAGTTGTGGCGCATGGGATTAGTTGCTCCGTGGCATGTGGGATCTTCCCTGACCAGGGATTGAACCCATATCCCCTGCATCAGCAGGCAGATTCTTAACCACTGCGCCACCAGGGAAGTCCTGAGAACATGATATTTTTTCTCTGGTTGCCTGGAGTTTGTGTTTGGACACACTGAACTGATTTCTCCTTCATTGGCTGTGACTTCCATTTATGTGAATTGTTTTTGGTCAAATATTCCAAAGATTTATATAAACACAGCCAAGACAAAGCCTTCCTTTCTTGAAGGACATCCACTAGGAATAGTAATATTTATGCTTTAGTTTATTCCCCTCTCTTCCTTGGTAGTATGCTGGCAGCCATGAGAAATGTGTTTTCTTTAGAGGGATCAGATGTCATTCTTCTCAAGTCATCAGAGCTACCTCCTGCAGAACTTTATCTAGCTTGCTTACCTTGAATTTCCCATTGATATTTCATTTAACTATAACTGGATTAAGCAAAGCTGATTGGATCTAGATAGGACTTCATTTTTTCCCTCCCTTGGCATGCCTACTTTAAAAGTTTTTGTTAACAGGTATTTCCAAGTCTTCTCCTTTCTCTTCAAATGTATGACCTCTTTAAGAGGAATGAAAAAACACATATAGTGAAGTTTGGAAGTCATTCAAACATGGAGAGCTTGACATAGGAAACCAAAACCCAGTCTTCCTATATTCAGAGATTTTAGCTCATGATAAAATGTGGCTTCCTGTTTATAAGACTAATCCCAGTGCATGAAAATCAACTTGTTATCAGAGGGCCCTTGCCAAACTGTGTTTCGGGTGATGTAAATTCAAGTGATTAAAAGATACAGTCATAGAAGTACTTAGTTAAATACAGGACTGGAATATTGAAATATTCCTTGGTGAAATATATTTGAACAAATTATTCCTAGAGAGATATTCATCATTCTAGCAGACCTTAATAGATACTAAAATATTAATACATTTAACTTACTCATATATTTTGTTTTTAAACACAATGAACACTAATTTTTTTCAGGTTCATTACTTGATGTGTTGAGTAATCAGACTTCTGCACGAGCAACTTATTGTTCATGACAAATACAGATTTTGGAAGGAGATTCTTTTAAAGTCTGCCCCTGTGCAGACTCAAAGAAAATAAAATATGTAAAGTTTAAAACAGTGTACGTGTATTTAACATTATATGTAGAAATTTTGTGTCCAATGTAAAAAAATATTATGTAAATAAATGCTTCAAAATGCATGTGATAGTCAATAATCATAAATTAACTGGTTTGGTTTTCATGTGGTGCCTTTATATTTCTTATGGTAGAGTGATCTTGGGGAAACCACACCCACCTGACCTGTGGAAAATAACATGCCTAAGCATTTTACAGAAAATAGGTGACCTTCTGGGGGCAGGCAAAGGGCTCCTGGGATGTTGGGAGAGGTCACTGTTTCAGGACACAAAGACATAAGTGTACTGGATAGTCAGGGGTCCACAGAGATGGTCAGTATTCCTTTGTACAATTCCATTCTTTATAGGTTTGATCAGGCTGAAAGTGGGGCCCAAGAGCAGCCAAGACCACAGTAGCAGTGGGAGTGAGGATGGGTGGGGTCTTGCAGGCTTTTTTTAGGAAGAAAATCCACCTCATGCCCTAACCTTTCCCCATTCTGCCCCATTCACATTTTATTTTTCTCGAATCTGTACTTTCAAAAACTCTAGTAAACAGGTTTATCAGTTATACTTTTAAAAGTAGTGATAGGGTTTCCCTGGTGGCACAGTGGTTGAGAGTCCACCTGCTGATGCAGGGGACATGGGTTCATGCCCCGGTCCAGGAAGATCCCACATGCTGCAGAGTGGCTGGGCCCATGAGCCATGGCCGCTGAGCCTGTGCGTCCGGAGCCTGTGCTCCGCAACGGGAGAAGCCACAACAGTGAGAGGCCCGTGCGCCGCAAAAAAAAAAATTGGTAAAAGTAGTGATAAAAGTATGATCTTGGGTCAGTATAAATTCTTTTATTTTAAAAGCATATTCACTGAGATATAATTCATATACCATGAAATTTACCCAAAGTGTACAATTCACTTTTTAAAATATATTCACAATGTTATGCAATACTCACCAGAATCTAATTTTAGAGTGTTTTCCTATTCCCTTAAAGAAATCCTGTGCTCATTAACAGTCACTCACCATTCACTCATACCTTCTCCTACCATCCTTAAGCAACCATTAATATACTCTCTGTTTCCAGAGATTGGCTTATTCTGGACTTTTCGTATAAATGGAGTTATACAATAAATGGCTTTTTCTGATGTTTTCCAGGTTCATCTATGTTGTAGCATGTATCAGCACTTCATTTCTTTTTGTTGCTGAATAATATTCTACTGTATGGATAATTTTATTTATCCATTCATCAGTTGATGGACCTTTGGATATTGTTTCCACCTTCTGGCTATTATGAATAGCGCATTCGTGTACAAGTTTGTATTTGAACATCGGGTTTTAATTCTGGTACCACCTGTTTTTGTAAATAAAGTTTTATTGAAAAATACCACACCCTAGGCATGGAGACACACTTTGTCCAAATGAAGTCAGTCCCTTCCAGCAGAGCTCTTTGACCTTATGGCCTGCCTTTCCATCTGGCCAGAACCTCAGAGCTATTGCACTGGAGCTAGGACCAGGGACTTGCTTCTCCAAAGTGACCCCTTCCCTTTACCCCCTCTACAAGTGAGGAGGGGTGGCAACCCTTGGTATTATTGAATGGAATCTCCATCATATGAGTGAACTGGTGTGGGACAGTTGTTGCCCCAGTATCCTTGGCCTGCCTAGAATAGAGCTTCTACCATAAGAGTGGGGGCTGGTTGGAAGAATGACCTGGTCTCCTCGGCTGTGCCACCTGGAAAAGAACTTCTGCAACACAGGGCTGAGGGGCATGAGAAATACCAGCAGCCTGCTTGGCATGAAACTGTAGCCTCAGTCTAGGAGCTGGGGGAGAGAGTCTCTGTCTTCTTGGCAGCACATGCCTGACCTGGAGGTGGGGGGGTGGGGTGAGTGCATAAATGGAGTGAGTCGTGGCTCAAACCCCATAGACTCTTGCAGTTCTTACGAAGACTTAATATATTTTCTTGAATGAATATTTCTCCATTTGCTTTATGCCCTTAGGACAATTTCCAGAGACTTTATGTAATTGCTTTTTATAATTTTTACCAGTTAAATTGTTGAAGAGTGGGTCTCCTGAGTGCCTTACTTCACTGTTCTGGAATTCCTGCCTGTCTCATTTACATTTGGGTGCAAATATTCAAGTAATTCTGACAAAATGATAATACTTGTATATTTCACTCATTATAAATTTTTGGGTTCCCAGTGATTTTTCTTTTTATTATTATTTGTTATGTGTTTTGACACATGGAGCTTGAAGAGTTTAAATTTGGCTGTCCTGTTATGGGGAAGAGAAGCTTACTTTAAGCATGTGTGTTTGCCAAAATAACATGCTTAGTTTTTCTTTACCTGTACTTGGTCTTTTTGAGAGAAAACATGACAATTCTGCAATTATTTCTTTCCATATGCATCATTTGATCCTGGATAATAGCAGATTATTTCTTTAATGGCAAGTGATAATACTGTGCTTTTCTATGAAAGATAGCTTCTATCGTGTTTTTTTCCCTAAAGACTAAAAAGTGAAAATAAAATGATAGCCTTTTAGTGGAAGTTTCTTATCACTGCTTTAGTATGAGATAAAAGAAAATAAAAATATGTGGCTAGGGAAAACAAGGTAGATTATGATTGGTAACCTTATTTGAAAATTTAAATGGTTTATGGAGGAATAAGTTGTATGACAGAGTTGTATGACAGAGTCTGGTGGTTAGTTCATGATAGAATCTTTGGAAAAAACAGACTACTGAGGAATGATTTTCAGAGTGTTTGCTTATTGACTTCATTTTGAGTGTGGAACTTCTATAAGACCCTACAGCATGATCCCTCAAAATCATCTTTACTACTTCTGGTTCTACATAGCAGCCCTGGAAGTGGGCCTTAGAAGTGTCCAAATTATAACACCAGGCTATTTATTATGTATGTGGTATTTCTTCCTGGTACTTTAGTGATTCTAAATTTGTGAATTTTTTTCCCACATAAAAGGATGAAAATAGTGATTTTTGTAACCACAATTCCCCAGGGACCCCTGAGGATCTCTGATTAGGCAGTCAACCACCATTCCAAATAGGCTGGGCAAGTAGTGTTTTATCTGCTCTTGCATATGGGATTATTTATTGCCCATTTCTTTTACTATACTAGAATTAAAGTGGATTTCTACCCATGAACTGTTTTTTTAGGGTGAATGTTATGTCTCTGAGTACTTTTAACCATTCCTATGAATAATTTAAAAAATATTTTGGAAAAAGGTCATCCTTTTTCATCTCTGTGCATGAACTTTGTTGCAGAGATAAGGCTGTCCATGAATCATCTTTGGAGAGGATTTGCAGATGCCAGTGTCTATTGGTGCTGGTGACTACAGCAAGAAGAGTTCCAGAATCTCCCTCAGTTCCTGACTTAAAAGGGCTTAGGATCACAGAAGGTAAGGGAAAGGGTAGTAGCTGGAGTTTCAACAATTTTTGTTCTGTTTGTGTTACTGCACCCTCTTCATTGTTCTTCCCCAATCGGAATGACTATATATTGAATAATCATTGTATGCAAGGTAGTGCTTCTCTTATATATTTATTCCAAATATACTATTTTATTTAATTCTGAAAGATAGCCAGTGAGGAAGGCATTGCTTTTGCATTAGAAGAAGTAGCCTGACCACAGCCACATAGAGCAGAAGTAGCAGAACTGGAACTTAATTCAGACATCTTATTCCAAGTTGATACTCCTTTCACTATAGCATAGAGGAAGAGCTGGGGGTGAGGACAAAGGCCTCCATGGGATGTAGGAGGGGCCAATGAGAGGAGAGAGATCACACAGGTTCCAGGAAATGAGGGGGAGGTAATACAAGCATGAGGTAGAGGAGAAGATTTGCCCCTTTTTTATTTTTTTTGGCATGAAATGCACTCCACTTAGGATCCAAAATTTTAACTGTCTGAATTCTTAGTAAGCAAAGACTTAAGTTGTTTACTAATACTGGTATTTCTTAAGTTGATTTCATGAAGTTTCATACTTTTGGGTTTTTATTGTAAAAGTTTACCAAATTTCGTTTTTAAAAAACATTTTTTTTCACCTAAAATTAGGAAGTACAGATGGTTTGGGGAATCTTCTTTGTACCTTGTTGTTATGAAAAAGAAAAATTATCAAAACTATGTGTACATAGTTAAGAAAACTAATAGGATAGAATAATTTCTTTTGTTCCACATTTTCCAGTCCCAGTCTCCTGCAGAAGCAACCTGTGTTTTTCATTTTACACTTCTAAGTAGATATGCATTGACCATAAATTCTTGAGTTTTCATCATTTAATCTGTATTCTTCTTGCTATGACTGATAATAGATGATGTATGATGACTGAGCTCCCTTACTCCATCTCCCACCTTTATTTTTCCACATTTTCTTAATTTTTAGTAATTATATCATTATTTAGCTTTTCATTTTGTTACCTGTGTAAAGTCACACATTTTCATATAACCTCTATTTATTTATTTTTGTTTTAGTTCTTTGTTTGTTAATTTTAGACAGTATCTCTTGACTCCTTGCTTTATATGATGAATATATTAACCCCCTACCTGTCCTTCCACCTGTTCTTTCCTCTTTCTATCTCCCAGCTGCTGATAGCTCCATTTTCATAAGACCACTAACATTTTCACTCCATTCTATAGCTATTATTAAATCATGTATACTTTGTGGGTAATTCTAGATGTTGAAAATTAATACACACCATTAAAATAAAAAAAACTATAAGAACTAATATTAATTGAGTGCTTACAATGGGCACCATTCTAAATTGCTTTACATATAATAACTCAAATTTCTTTACATGTATAGTTACATATATTAATTCTCAAACAACATTATGAGGTAGATAATGTATTTTACTCATATTTTACAGATATGGAAACTGAGGCATTGGGAAGTTAACTAACTTGCTCAAAGTCACATAGCTAAAAGTGGTGGAGCCAGGATTTGCATCAGTGTACTCTTGAGTTGGAGTGCATTTCTCTTTAAATTAGCTTTTGCCATGTACCAAACCACACCAAAATTTCAGTGACTTAAGACAGCAGCCATTTCTTTACCTTATGATTCTGTGGGCCAGAAGTTTGTGGTGCCCTTAACTGGGCAGTTCTTTGGCGTTTGGCTGGTTCACTCCAGTATCTGTGGGCAGTAAGGTAGCCCTGCTTCTGGAAGTTGGATGGATGTAGGTTGGGGCCAGTGGGGCTAGGCCATGTGTGTTTCATCACCCAGCAGGCTAGTCTGATCTTGTTCACATGACAGCTGGTGGAGTTCTGAGAGAGAGCAAGAATGAGAGATAGAGAGAAGGAGAGAGAGAGGGAGGAAGAGAGAGAGACAGAGGAAGGCAAGACCTAAGCTTGGTAATGGCACACTGTCACTTCTGCTGCATTCTTTTGGCAAAAGGAGTTACACAATCAGACCAAATTCAAGGGGAAAGGAAATAGACTGCATCTATTGTTGGGAGTTGCTGGAAAGTTAATTACGGTGGTGTGTTTACAGAGAAACATGGATAATTGTGGCCATTTTCACATTCTATCACAATTCTCTTGACAATTACACATATTGCTCTCTATTATATAAATGTTATTCACTAGAGAGCCAATATGTGCTATGATTACATTTCATTCTCTATAATTCCATTGTCATCACTCAACATGAAAAATAAAATTGATAAAAAAGAGACCTCTTTCTTAGACTCCATCATTTGCTGAATTATTATATTATGTTTGAATTTTTTTTATACTAGGCTTTTTCCTTTTTGTATGTTTTTTTTCTGGGGCTTATGATTGCCATCTCCCCCTTAAGAAACACATGCTTACTTTACTGTGTCTATAATAGTTTGCAGATTTTTATTTACTTTTTCGAATGCTTATAATCCATTCCATTTTTTTTTTTCTTGAAGATATTCCTGAATCCAAAGTATTCTGGTTATAATTTGCACAGGTTGCTTTGTAAGCTGTCACCCTGGGATTTCGTTTCATGTATTTTTGGGTTTTGTTTGCTCTTTATATCTATATCTTCTTCCTTGGTTTTCACTCTTGTTTTGCTAGGGGATATCTTCAAGCAACTTCTGCAGAATACAGGTAAATTTTCTGAGGCCTTAAGTGTCAGAAAATGGATTTATTTTCCTTTTACATTTACCTGAAAATGTGTCAGGATGTAGTTTTCCAGGATCAAGATACTTTCCTTCAGTATTTTGAAAATCTTGCACAACTGTCTTCTAGCTTCCGTTACTTCTAATGAGAAATCTGGTGGCAGCATGACTCTCTTGTTCCTTTGTAGGTTCTGTATTTTGTTTTTTCCCTCTTTCCTTTTCCTTCTCAAATATTAGATTTCTCTATTCTTTTTGTTCTGAAATTTCATGAAAATGTGTTTAAGCATGGATCTTCTGTTAATATCCAGGAGATCCCTTTAAATTTTAAATATAAATTTTATATCTCCAGCACTGGGAAGGTTTCATTTATTACTATTTTGACAATAATCTTCCCTTTGTTTTTTTCTGTTCTCTCTGGAATTCCTATTAGTCAAATGTTCGACCTCTTAAATTGAATCTCTCTGATTCTCTCAGAGAGATCTGTTAAATCTCTCTCTCTTTTGTTCCACATTCTGAAAGATTTCCTCAGCTTTATCTTTTAAATATCTGATTGATTTTTTAATATTTTTAATAATACTTATAATTTTAAGAGTGTTTTTTCTGATTTTTCTTTTTTTCTTTGCATTGTGTTCTTTCATAGATCATGTTTTCTTGAACATTTCTGAATATATCTATGACAGATTAAAAAAAATTTTTAATCAGTTCAGTTTTTTAAAAAATTATATTTATTTATTTATTTGGCTGAACTGGGTATTAGTTGCAGTATGCAGGATCTTCATTGCCACATGCAGGATCTTCATTGCATTATGTGGGATCTTTAGCTGCAGCATGTGGGATCTTTAGTTGCGGCATGTGAACTCTTAGTTGCGGCTTGTGGGATCTAGTTCCCTGTGTAGGGATGGAACCTGGGCCCCCTGCATTGGGGGTGTCGGGGTCTTAGACACTGGACCACCAGGGAGGCCTCCAGATTAAGTTTTTCTGTTTTACTTTGGCCTTTCTTTTTCACGTAGTTTCTCCAAATGACTTCTGATTTCAGTTCATATATTAGAATGAGGAAATAGGTGGGTCCGCTACAGGGAATACTTGTCAGCCAGCAGGCTTAGGTCTCATATGAGTAGGTGGGAAGCTTATTGCCCTGTATGAAGCTGTAAGAGAAGAGTGAGGGGTTGACCATTCATATATAAAACCTTTTATTAACCAAATGTTTTCAGTCCACTTTCAAGTTACATTCACTCACCTACTGATTTGTTATCTCACAATAACTCCAGGATTCAACTGCTTGAACTCCACCACTGAAGTTCCCTCCACAAATATTTCTAGTCTGCAGCTTTCTCCTTTCTATTTCACTTAGTGACAGTCTTTTATTTCTCTATCTTAGAAATCTGTTGAAATTCACTCCCCTGAACATGTTATTTTCTCTATTATAGATTTATACCTCTGTTATTCCTTCAACATAATTTTGATAGGTTCTTGAGAAGGAGGAGGAGGAAACGTGTAATCTCAGTTGGATATTTTGCCCAGAAGTTTTCTCCATACTTTACTTTTCAAAACAGAAGAATCTTAGCTTTATATACTCTGCTCAGGAGGAATATCCATTCTTCTTTAATTGAGGAAGGAATCCTCTTTGTATGGTAACATCTGTATTTGCTATACTTTCAGGACTTTTCAGCTAAAAGCTCTTAAGAACAAAGATGTTGTTTACAGTTTAGCATCTACTGAGATAGGAATGAAATACTCATATTGGTGTACTAATATACTATCCAGATGTCACTATATTATGGAATATGGCAGACCTATTATATTTCCCTCTTTTTTTTTTTTTTTTTTTTAATTTTATTTTATTTATTTATTTTTTTTTTTTTTGTGGTACGTGGGCCTCTCACTGTTGTGGCCTCTCCCGCTGCGGAGCACAGGCTCCAGACACGCAGGCCCAGCGG